>NC_072388.2:78351698-78652355 GCF_028885625.2 Pongo pygmaeus
ATAATTGGTAACAAGACCCATATCTTAATCATCTTTGTTGGTGCTCAATACGTGTTTATTGAATGAATGAACAAACAATTGGATGAATAAATGGACTGTAATTGTTAGTAACTCCATGAGACCTGCACATTTCTTTGTTATTGGCACTTTGCCTCCCTGTTTCTCTTGAGCTTCATGGTTCTGTATCTACATCACAGGTAGTCTAGTGTAAGGTTGAATAACAACACTCAAGTTAAAAAGTAAAAATCTTAAGATGGTTTTGGTACCTAAGCATAATCATAAAACAATGGTCTTGTTTAATTTGAGGAGGAGATAAGTGATCAAACCCAAGAATCCATAAATTTGGCCTAAGTATTGGTATTTATTTCCAGAGATGGGCAAGGAAAGAGTGTTGGAAGAAAATACAAGATAAGTTTTACAACCTGTGAGTACTCAGGACCTGGACTTTCATGTCTTTTAGAAAGACACATTGACAACAGGCAGAAAATCCTTAGCTACAATTCACTGGCTGAAAGCTTGGTCAGTTAAATTGTGAATTTACATGGAATCCAAATGAAGTGTTCAGACATTTCAAACATCTCTTGCTTAATGAGGTTCTGTGCCTGGCTAGCAGGTCAGCAGTCTGATTTCAGTTTACAGATGCAGTCTTAAAAAAGGACCCTGAGCTCATCTATAACACTTCCCTGTCTTCCTTTGCTCCAGCTGCATTCATCAGCTTCCATCAGGGTTCACAGCAATGAAATTAATTGACAAGAAGCTCAATCTTAAGAGTGCTCTGAACTGTATATTCTTGCCATCCACCCCCTAACTACAATCTTACATGAATGAATGCAAGTGTAGTTTTTTGAGAAGGGGCCGTGGCTCAAGCAGTGCTATATATGTGCCTTCTATACAACTGGCTTGGTATCTGGCAAAATTTCCATGCCCAGTTACAAACTAGCCAGTCCCTTGCAGACCTAGGATCCTCTTAGAATGCCCTGTCAGGAAGTTCTTTGCAAGATGTTTTAACTGAGCAATGAATTTATAGAGGAGGACTTGAATAAATTGTTTCAAAAATGAAACCATTTGAACACAAATCATGTCTTTCACCAAGACCCAGACAAACTAACTCATATGTACTCCACACATCTCAGTGTAGTAAGCAGATGGAAAATATGGTTTTTTTTTTTTTTTTTTTTTTTACCAATGAGACACTAGTAACAAAGAGAAAGTGTAAAAATTCTTCAAGATCCCTAGAGGCTGGGCAATCACATTTCTAGCAAAACTCTTGGCTTTCTTCCTGTTCTCAACCTCTGCCATTAAAATAAGGAAATTGTGCTATCAAAGTAAAAGAGAAGCATCAGTTGGAGGGGTTCAAGGTGGTTGAGTCTTTAGGCATCAAAGCTAGGAGTTGGCCGGGCGTGGTTGTTCATGTCTGTAATCCCACACTTTGGAAGGCCAAGTCAGGCAGATCACCTGAGGTCAGGAGTTCGAGACCAGCCTGGCCAACATGGTGAAACCCCATCACTACTAACAATACAAAAATTAGCCAGGCATGGTGGTACATGCCTGTAGTCCCAGCTACTTGGGACACTGAGGCAGGGGAATCACTTGAACTTGGGAGGTGGAGTTGCAGTGAGCCAAGATTGCACCACTACACTCCAGCCTGGGCTACTAAGTAAGACTCCATCTCAAAAAAAAAAAAAAAAAAAAAGAAAAAGAAAAAGCTGGGAGTTTCATTATTCCTCAAAGAAGGCAACTCAGACCAGGTTCCATAGGGCATGCCCCTTAAGAGCCCAACCTTCTCAGGGTTCCAAAATGTATCTTAAGCCCAAGCAAAATCTTTGACTCTCTGTTTAGATGCCAATATGCCATCCTCATAATATTCATTCTCGTGGAATTTTGAGTTCCCACACTCTTACATAGCTCCCAAAGCCAACTTATTTTACTGCTGAAAAATACTTCAATACACTTTTATTGCTGACACTGGTTTCTCTATACTTCCCCCAGAGATATTCATGTTATATGTAAATCTTTTTCCAAGGTGTGCTTCATTTCCTAGCTAGAAGCAAGAAAAAGAATGTTCAAAGTATTGTAGCACTTTTTACAGAGTGTATATCATGAAATCAATAATCATTTATTGAGTATTGACTATTCACTGTGGGACCAGATATTGAGAATATTGGAGAACAAGTAGATGTGGTCTCTGACTCCAGGGGTCTACAAAGGGCGTGGTGGGGAACAAGAAGCTCATTAGATGAGGAGAAAAAATAATAATATAAGTGAGTATAAACTCAAGAACTATAGTTATGCATTGATTGATGAAACAAATATTGAAGATTTACTTTTTAAAAAGCATTGTGCTCAAGGCTATGGCAGATGTAAGTTTATAATATGACCACTTACATTAATTTGCTAGGTTTGCTCTGACAAATTGTGAAAAACTGTGGCTTAAAACATTGGAAAATCAGTTTCTCCAAGTTCTGGAGAATAGAAGGCCAAAATCAAGGTGTTGACAGTGCTATGCTACCTCTGAAGGCTCTAGGGGAGAATTCTTCCTTGCCTCTTCCTAGCTTCTAGTGGCTGCCATCAATTCTGGGCTTTCCTTGGCTTTCAGCAGCATCACTCCAGTCCCTGTTTCTGTGGTTGCAAGGCCTTCTTCCCCGTGCATATGTGTGTGTGAGTGCATGTGCGCATGTGCACGTGTGTGTGCTCCTGTCTTTACGTGACCTGATAAGAACACTAGCCTTTTATTTGGAACCCACCCTAATCCAATGTGACCTCATTTAAACAAATTGTATCTACAACGATTCTATTTGCGAGTAATATCACATTCTGAGGTTCCAGGGGGACATTATTCAACCCAGCACAACCCTTAAATATTCTCCTGTCTTGTAGGAGGTTATTTTATGGGATTCATTTTTGGTGTTCCCTGGCTTTTCAGAGGAGGCTCAGTGTCCACTGACAGTCTCTGGGAAGACTACGTAGGCACAGGTCCGACCATTGCTATATTTTCTTATATCTATGAAATCCTAAGTTAACATTTTAAACTACAGTCTACTG
This sequence comes from Pongo pygmaeus, assembly GCF_028885625.2. Taxonomy (NCBI): domain Eukaryota; kingdom Metazoa; phylum Chordata; class Mammalia; order Primates; family Hominidae; genus Pongo; species Pongo pygmaeus. The sequence goes on from NC_072388.2 coordinate 78,354,741, forward strand.
TGTGTCAAGTGTTGTCCTAGGCTCTTATTTACTTAATTCAATCTTATCCTTACAACAGCCTTTGCAGTATGATTTTTTCCATTGTATAGATGGGAAACTAGTTCAGAAAGTTTATTTACTTACATGAGACTTATAAGCTAGGCACTGGGACGCTAAACAAATTAGTTCCAAAGTCTACTATTCAGGCTGAACTTACGCATTTCTGGTGGAGAAAGCACAGCCTACATAACCATTAGTCTGTGATTTAGACCTTAGCCCAAACATTCGTCATTATCATATTTGAAGCCAGGATGGACCCATTGTTCCAGATCTATATACTGTATATCAGTTAGCCATATCAATTAATGATCTTTTGATACTTGTCAAAGAGCAGAGAACCGCAGAAATATAAGAGTTTATTCTCTTCATTAAACCTTCATTAAACCATTAAAGATTGGAGGTGGCTATTGTGAATTGGGCATGAATTATAGCATAAGCCTATATATGTTGCATATAGCCCCCCGTAACAAGCCTCCTTGTTGTCTTTTGTGTTCCTAACTTATGGGCAGAGCAGAGATTATCACTGAACACATTGCAGGGTAAATGTAGGACTCTGAGTCACCCATTGGATTTTTACAGACTGAAACATTTACAGTGTCCTGCTTACAATTCTCAAGCATCAGTTAGGTGCAGGAACACACAGGCAGAGTCAGTAACTGCCCAGGGAACTAGTGTCCAGTCTAATCTCTTCACAAACTTCGTGCATAATTCAGGAAGGATTATTACAGGCCAAATGTTACCCATGGACCTGTTTTGTTTAGTAAAATATTTTCAAAAATAAATTTTGGATTTGAATGACTTTAAGGAAGGCAGGAATGATCTAGGCTCTCACAAGCCTCAGTCATTACCCCTGGCCTGAATTACATATTTATGTGAGCCCTCTAGTCCCTGGAAGCAGTTCTGTTTGTCACCCTGTACTTAGAAAAGTGGAAATTAATGTATGGTTCCTGGACAGGCAGCACCAGCATCACCAGGGAACTTTTTAGAAGTGCAAATCCTCTAGTCCCACGCCAGACTTACTGACTCAGAAACTCTGACGTGGTGCCAGTAATCTGTGTTTTAACAAGCCTTCTGGTTGATTCTGATGTGCATTGTCCTGGGAGAACCACTGACTTAGAGATAAGTTAAGAAACTCTTCCTTTCTTGAAGAATAGCGTCTTCTCCTTTCTAATAATGAACTTTTCTGTAATGCCTCAAGGTCTACAAATATGTCTAATTTTGCTTCCAGAGTCACGTGAGAAAACAGTAACAATTCGAGGGAGGTGTTGCTCTTTCATCTTTATCCAGAGATGTGCGGTGGCTAGTTCCAGGTGTTATATGACAGGACAATGGACCTCAAACTCAGATTCTTTTTCCTCTACACTTCACTACTTTAACTCTCCCGATTATTTTGTGGACTGATGAATAAGTATGTGTAAACTGATTTTAGTTTTTCTGGTAATAAAAAAAAAGAAAAAATGAGTATTGTACTCTTGTAATAATCACATCGTTTTTTGTCTTTCTTTCTTTTTCTCATTTTATTTTTAGACAGGGTCTTGCTCAGTCACCCAGGCGAGAGTGCAGTGGTATGATCACAGCTCACTGAAGCTTCAAATTCCTAGGTTTAAGCAGTCCTCCCACCTCAGCTTACCAAGGAGTTATGACTACAGGCACGTGCTGCAACACCTGGCTATTTTAATTTTTTATTATTATTATTATTTTTGTAGAGACAGGGTCTCCCTGTGTTGCTCAGGCTGGCCTAGAACTCCCTGGGCTGAAGTGATCCTCCCACCTTGGCCTCCCAAAGTGCTGGAATTACAAGCATGAGCCACTTCACCCAGCCTTTTTTTCTGTTTCTAAAATTCAGTTACTTTCTCATTCATTTAACAGTTTAGAAAATACTAACTATGTAACACGTACTATGCTAGATGATTTTATAACTTAAAAATGTGCAATGCTCATGCATATTCATTATAAAAATCCATCTTTCTAACTCCTGAGAGGTAAGCAAAAACTTATTTTACTGCTGTAAAAATCACATAATTGGAGACAAAAACTTGCATGTAATATATTGTCTATGAGACTGTATTTACTTTGAGAGTGGCTATAGTTAATGGTTTGAATTAGCATAAGTAAAATTAATGATATTGTAGGTCTTAAATGTAAATGCAATTTTACACCAGGCCCAGAAGAAATTCCCCTCACCTACCTTAATTGGTCAGATGAAAACATTTGGAAGAAATACCTCATTCAGTTTATTAAAAACATATTGGCTACTTGCCACCATTGAAGAATTAGATCTCAAACTACAGGGATTGTCAGGATGGGCTTAAACAGCCTTTTGATTCATTCATTAATTCATCAATTCAACCTCTCACAAAACAATTATATGTTGAATAACTGCTAGGTGCTGTGTGCTATGCTAGGTGCTGCTGATACAGTTATGAGCAAGACAGACTCAGAATCTTATAAATCTTTCTGTACAAAAGACAATGAAACAATGATTTCAGTGAGTTGATTAAATTTAATATTAATATTTAATAAAGCAGAAGTAATTATACATGCAAAGGAAAAATAAAGTGAGTATTTAGCACCTATAATTTGAGGACTGTGGGATGGTAGGGTTATCTGAAAAGAGCTAATTTGTTGTGTATTTGTTTCTTTTGGGGGGTGAATGCCACATGCCATGATGTGGGAATTAGTTGGAAAACCATAGGCTATGGGAGTCAGAAGAGACATTAGAGGCTCTAATATCTGTCCCACTTTTCTCTAATTCAGAAATCTGGAGCCTGGGACCCAGAAAAGGTAAAATAAATTACCCCAAAGCCACAGTTAGTGAATGAAAGATGTGTGAATGGACATATGCACGGGCCTCCTTAATCCTATGCTAGGGGTGAGGACATGCCTTTCCCAAAAACAGGTGAAATTACCATGTGATAAAGAACATCTTTAAATATTGGGGGTGGGGTAGGGTACAAGGCTTGGGAACAGCAAAGTTAATCAGTGGGTGGAAGAAAAAAGGAAGAGAGAAAGAGCAGGACCTCCAGTGGAACAAGAGTCTGTGGACTCTGTCACCCTGTCACTCCCTCTTAATCACTCAGATGATTTGCTTTTTCTGCTTCTGTTTCAGAATAAGCTGCTAAAACTGAGATGCAGTGCAGTGAAAGCACATCATGATCTATGTTCTCATTTTTGCATGGAGGGAGTGAGTAAAGACCTCCTACTTAGGTGGTCATCTTGCTGTCCCTGCATGTAGACTAAGGCTGTGAGAGAGAACTTGGTGCTTTATAAGGCATTCTCTGTGCTGGTATAAATTTGACCCTTGCATGTGAGTGATGGTGAGGGACATCTCTGAGAATTGTTCCTGGTACAACATGTGTGGATTTCAACGCAGGTACTGCATGCTGGAGAGATCTTGATATGACCCAAAAGCAAGACCAGCGGCAAGCTTGACACGATGGAGCAAAGGGTGGAAAGGTGGAAAATAGAATGAAAAATTTTTCTTTGCTGTCACCTCCTCGATTTTATTCAAATCTTAACCCAAACAACTAGATTGCATTACTGGGCTCTTAAAAGTTTTGTTGGAAAAGTGCTGCTAAAGAATAGGAAGACAATCTAGTCAATGCCATTCAGGCATGGACAAAGTCAATGCCATTCAGGCCATGAGGCAGACACCAAAAGCGATTACAACAACAGCAAACACTGACAAATGAGATCTAATTAAACTAAAGAGCTTTTGTACAGCAAAAGAAACTATCAACAGAGTAAAGAGACAACCTACACAACGGGAGAAAATGTTTGCAAACTGTGCATCCAACAAACGTCTAACACCCAGCCTCTATAAGGAACTTCAACAAATTTACAAGAGTAGGATCTCGTAGGTTTATTTACAATAATAATTCAAATGTTTGAGATTTATAATTGTCCTTTGAAACCATTGCTTTCCTTTAATTCCAGCTATACCAAAGACTCTTTGAAATGGGTAAATTATTCCTACTTGATAGACTAGACAAGTGAGTCACAAAAAGGCTTGCCCAGAGCTTATTAGTTGTGTGTTTTTCTCTACTACTCCACACTCGAGAAAACCCTGAAGAATAAGGGGTGGTTAATGGTAAAAAGAAATCTCGAAGAAGAGTTCTGGAAATGAAAGACAGCTAGGTTTTGAGTTTCTCTAAGAAAAGGTAGGGGGCAATGGATTTAAACTAGAGGCATACACTGTGATTAAATTTCGAAAGGAACACACTGAGATTTAAAAATGTATAAAGGGCTTACGGGAACGAAGAACTAAAAAGAAAATATGAGGCAAGAACAAAGGGTGGTGACAGAACAAGGCTGTGAGACATGTGCTTGGTTTGTTTAGGCTTTAAAACTTGTCAAAGTTTACCGCTTTCTCTTTCAAGAGGGATGAAAGAAAGGATGGTGCTTCCCTTAGTTTGTTTGCTTTCTTCTCTCATGTATCTGCCCTGGCAGATATGCATACATGTGCAGGCGCATGTGTTCGTGCACACATACACACGCAGATAAAGTGGGGACAGAGAGAAGCCAGTGGTTGGTGGAGAGAGATGGGGGCAGAATCGATGCATCAGGGGGCCTAAATCCATGCAATGAACAAGTTCATAGCAATTTCCCCAGGAGACTGTATCATATTCCAGTGAAGGGGAGTACGGCAGGAGGTTGCCATGGCAACAAAAGGCCTGAAATATTAACTCTGACTAGCAACAGGCCAGTGAAACAGCCTAGCTAGGATTTATGGCACATTATAGTGTGAAAAGCAGGAGAAAATTACTTAAAGGCAGGAATTATAGCACAACAGAACATATAAACTCCCAAATCCATCTTCCTAATTAAAACAGCATGCTCAGGGGTAGAGCACATAGTAAGGCTGTTAGCTTAAATAGGGATGTGCTATCATCACTTTGTTATCAAGTTTAAAGTCCTTAAGACTAACTGTGTGTGCACTGGGAGAGTGAGAGCAAGGGTAAGATAGTCTGGAGACAGATGGAAGCAAGACTCTTGGGCACTTGAATTCTTCTCAAACTCATTCTTGGTGACATAAGGTTTCTTCAGATACTAGTCTCTGATCCCACAGGAGATTCTAGAAGATGCCTTGATCCTTCTATTTGTAAATAAATCATCACTTCTCAGGCCTGAAGGCTGAGAGAGTGATACCACAGTCAATCCCTCTGGAACCCACCAGGAAGAGAGGAGCAACTAATCAATGAGGTTTATTGTTGAGGAAAAAGGATCTTGGATCTCCCGACTCCCTAGAGGGGGAAAATAACTCCCTTGTTGTCACAGACCCAAACTTTCTTTTATGTCTTAGTCAACAGACTGCCCCTAAGTGTTTGAATTTGCAATGCCTGGAGGAAGTCTTCCATGTAATTCATACTTCATGAGGAAACCTTTGTCTTGTGATTCTTATTAGAAACTCCCAATTTCTCGAACTCTAATCCAGGACCTTAGTACTCAGTTTGGAGATGGGTCAGGGAAAATGACAAAACCATTATTTTACAAGGGTTCATTGTTCATCCTTTATTCTGCCAGCCATCCAACAAGTATTTAATTAATACCGTCTACATTCTAGTAAATGCTGGGAACACGTCCATGAATATTAAACAAAGACACAAATAATTACTTAATAAACATGTTAAATATACAAAAGAAAGTACAGAATGTTTTGAAAATTATGAAAATTCTTCCCATAACACTATCTTTATTTCCCTATCACCATAGTTGCCAAAATGACCCCACCCGACATTCTTTTAGGTTTGTGAGATGACGGAGCCCTACATTCCCACAGCTATGTCAGCAACATACTCAAGATCATCCGTTAGACACTGCATTCCTCTCCCCTCCCCTCCCCTCTCCTCCTCTCCCCTCCCTTCCCTTCCCCTTCCCTCTCCTCCCCTCCCTTCCCTTCCCCTCCCCTCTCCTCTTCTCCTCTCCTCTCCTTTCCTCCTCTCTTTCTTGAGACAGGGTCTTGCTCTGTCACTCAGGCTAGAGTACAGTGATTCAACCCTGGCTCACTCCAACTTCTGCCTCCTGGGCTTAGATCCTCCCACCTAAGCCTCCTGAGTAGCTGGGATCACAGTTGCATGCCACAGCGCCTGGCTAATTTTTTTCTCTTTTGTAGAGATGGGGTTTCACCATGTTGCCCAGCTGGTCTAGATCTCCTGGGCTCAAGCAATTCACCCTCCTCAGCTTCCCAAAGTGCTGGGATTACAGGCATCAGCCACTGCTTCTGGCCTGTGTTTTTCTTTTTTAAAGATAAGACCTAAAGAGCATTTTGACTATTTTGAAAATATACTCATATCTGTATATTTTTGGTTATTCACTTCTAGGTCCTAAAGTTGTAATTGAGGAAAAAAAATCGTCGATTATTCTTAGTAGTTTTGATGAGGTAATGCAAGGTTTTTCTGTAGCAAAGTCAGCATGCGTCGTGAATATGGTTAAGCTACGTATCATTAAAGGATTATTTATGTTTTATTTATAAGTATATGCTATCAATAACAGCTCCCAAAAGTAAGATTCACCAGTATTACTACAGCATATGGGACTTTTGCTGCAGATTAATAATGCCATGATGTTTTCTTTAATGAAGGTGGAAATGATTGCTTTATTTTAACAAAGGGACCTCTATGGTCCCCCTGAGTTTGAGCCTTGAATGTAGACGATCAGGGATGCTATATCACAGCTGTCTCCCTGCTGATAATGACTCTCCTTGGGGTTTCATAATTTCTGCCTGAAATCCGTTGGTTTCCTCTCAGGAGGCATGGAGTGAATTTATAGGGAGATTCTTCAATCCAGACACAGAAAAAGGTTTTAAAATTGTTTGTGTGTCTCCGTATTTGACTTTCTATTTCCCATTCTCATTTCCTTTACTTTCATATGTGTGTTTTCTTCTTACTGTGCCAAACACATAATAAATGCTCAGTATTTGAGATTAATAGATATAATCATTATTATTTCGTGTTATTCTTTCTATTCCTCCCTTATAAAAAAAGGGACTCCTCCCTTCATCATGCTTCCTATGCCTTCATATACTTCATATACTTCTTAATGGTTTGCAGAACATAGTAATGATGGTTTGCAGAACATAGTAATGATGGAGAAAGTAAAGAATAATGATTAAAAAAGTAATAACGAAAGCACATAACTAACTGTTTGGTTTTAAATGACAGAACTCTCAAATCCATCTTCCTAATTAAAACAGCATGCTCAGGGATAGAGCACATAGTAAGGCTTTTAGCTTAAATGGGGATGTGGTATCAGCACTTTGATATCAAGTTTAATGTCCTTAAGATTAGCTCTATGTGCCTTGGGAGAGTGAGATCAATGGTAAGATAGTCTGGAGACAGATGGAAGCAAGATTCTTGGGCAGTTGAATACTTCTCAAACTCATTCTTGGTGAGTACTGTTACTTTCTAGGTGTGCCTTAGGCAAGTTATTTAACTGCTTTGTGCCCCAGAGAGGTGGGGGAATCAAGGGTAGGACACATGTGAGTCACTCAGAATAGTGCCTAGTCCTTAGTGAATGGAACTTCGAGTGTTCATTATTGATGGTGTTGCAGGTGTAAAGAATTTGATTCACACACTCCTATCATGGATTGGAGGGAAGTTGAATATTGGTTCATATCTTGTTTTAGGTTCTCGTTTAGTTGCTGCCTGAACTAGGAATATAATTCAGGATTTGCAGCTAGTAAATTGAAATTAAGAAGAACTCAGGCCTTTAGATTAATCAAGTACATATACAGTATTGAAATTATATCTTTTTATCAGTATCTTTCCAGAGGCCCAGTTAGGGGAGCTCCTGGCATGTGCCCAGAATATAAGGAGTGTCCACAGTGTTTGCAGACCCGCACTGAACACTATTTCTCTTTTGATATGATGCAGTTTAACATACTCAGAAGAGTTGAGCCTTGTCCCTTTTGCTTCTCAAAACCAAACACAGCCAGTTTTGGATTAACTTTTATTCAGTCATGTTTTATGCTGTAGGGTCCAACCTAAATTTTCTAGGACGTGGCCCAACTAACTGAATTCTTTATGTCACTTGAACGATAACGTCACTACAGTTAATTTTGATAATAACATGGTTTGAAGGATTCCCAACTGCTTGCAATTTATTTAATATTCTCAGTGCTCTGTGAATTTGTAGTCTGATGAAAACACTGAAAAGGGAGGTAACGTTTACTATTTCTGATTATTATTCTGTATCCATTGTGCAGACCTAACCTCAAGCATTTGCAGCCACCCAATGACTTTTTTAAGGAATTTTTACTAGTGGGTTCATCTGGGGCAGATGAAAATGTTTGCATTAAAGACACTCCGAATACAGACATAAAAACTTTATGCCTCCTCCTCCATCTCTTACCTTCAACTTTCTTTTCACTTTCGTTACTACTAAGAGCACATATTTCCAGGCTCTTTCTTCATCCCTAAACTCTGTCCCTCTCTTTACTCCTTTGTTCCGTCTTTTGTCCTCTTCCTGGAATTTCTGGTCATTTCTATTAACTACACTTAGAAGTAAAACTTTCTTTGTTCCTTTGTGAGTGTACTCAGAACATCATTACATTCAAGTAAATCCACGTGTTTTTTGTTTTTTGTTTTTTTTTTTTTTTTGCCCTTTTATTTAAAAACACCCCTACTGGCTATTAGAATAGTTACCAGAAATCTCCCTTGGTCTATGGATAGGAAATTCTGCAGAACTTTTCAACCAAGTAATTAGATCATATTATGTCTAAACTGGTGCCTTTTTCTCAACTGAATCCAAGCAGGAGTATAGACTGTTAACACCTTCAACTGAGTAAACTGCAATCTTTGCAAAGTGAATTAATATATGAATGCTTGCTAAGGCAGGATAACACATTTTTCAGTTAACAAAGTAGCAGGAGCTCAGGGTAGCACATGATATATATGTATTCTGCTACATATATATGCAGGTATATTTTTCAATTAACGAAACAGGAGCTCAGGGTAGCAGACTACAGATATACATGTATATATATGTGTATATATATGTAGCATACTACATATGTATACATGTGCACATGTACATATGAATCTATGTATATGTATACATATATGTATGTCTATACATATATACCTATATATGTATATCTATACATATATACCTATATATGTATATCTATACATATATAGGTATATGGATACATATATAGGAATCCTATATATGTAGTCTGCTACACATATATATTCACATATATATACATGTATATATGTAGTCTGTTATCCTGAGCTCCTGTTCTTAATTGAAAAATGTGTTACCCTGTCTTAGCAAGTGTATGTGTGTGTGTGTCTCTCTCTATATATATATCCTCAAAATTTTACCTAGAGTAAAAAAATGAAATGCCTACATTACATAAAGACCCACATGACAACATTAATTCTGTGAGCTGAGACATATTCATGCCAATTCTCTGTACCTTCTCGCTCATTTCCCATTCTCCAGCCCTTTGTTGTTCACTGGTCCTAACTCTGCTTTCTCACTACAATGGCCCACTTACTACATCCTTAGTTTTTGACATTTTGAAATCACAAGCGTCTCATATTAAGCATGGAGATTTTCTTTACTTTTTTATTAATTACAACCACAGAACTTCTCTCATCCCACTCCTTCTTGTTTTGTCTTTGGGTAAAAGGAATAAATTACATATTTATCATAAATTTTAACTCTACAAAATGGCCATTTTTATACTTTCTTCAGATTTCTCTCAGTTCTAGTTGAGGTTTTTTTTTGGCTTCCATTTGCCCCTTATTTGATTATTATACTCCAAGTGGCTAAAGAAAGAATACATTCAATATAATCTGTCTGTAATTTTCATGTCTTCCTCATTATCGTAAAATATAATGCTTATTTGATACACACACACACACACACACACACACACACACACGTGCATACTCTTGGCCTAGATCAACCACACAGATTAATTTATTTTACCTTCTCATTAATTAGACCCTCAAGCCTCTTAATGTTGTTTTAACACTAATTTGTTGAGTTCTTTCTGGCACCAAACTACCCCAAACTCCATGAAGAACTGAATCATCAACGTATTATTTATAGGGACTTCTTTCATGTGTTTGTTTAAAATGTAGTTACCTAATTAATTTATATTGTCAATAACTATTCCCAGAAGGTTTTTTTTTTTTTTTTCAGATCTACTAGAGAACTTAAAGCTTTGTCTTTTGCAGGAATGGCCAAAATATCCAGAAGGACAATATCAAGTAATAATTAAAGTTGTAAGCTCTTGGTTTGAATTCTTGCTCCACTAGTTATGTGACCTTGAGCAAATTACTTAACTTCTCTGTGCCTCACCTTTGCCATTTGTGAAGTGGAAACTAAATAGCCTTTATGTCCCAGTAACAATGCAAAGTTTATTCATTGCCCATTAAAAGGGGCACACAGTTCAAGATGCTTATTAATTCATTCACTCATTTTATGTAATGACTCATTTATCAACCCTTTGTTGAGTCTCAGCCACTGTCCTAGGTAATGCTGATACAATCTTATGTTTTGAAGCTCGCCACAAAATTTGATCACCACTAGATCCAAGATTTAACACATTATTTCATTTAGTAGCTATTTTGAGTCTTCAGGGTACAATTTGCAGTTTTTTGGGGGAAGATGTAGGGAAATATGACTCGTCAGACTCTATTAACTGCATTTACTCAGGGCTACCCATCTGTTAAGTGGCATGGTTCTCTAACCCCATAGAAAAAGGTGCACTTTTTCCGTGCACCACTAGTAGGTTTTGCATAAGGTAATTTTTTCCAAGTGGTTACTGTGTGGGTCCTGTTCACAATCTTGATCATGATTGTATTCCAACTTCTATGTCAGAGTTTGCAAGCATGTGGCTTATAATCTCAAGATGGCTGGTGCAGTGTTGTTCAATATTTAATGAAGGGGTGTTACCAAAATCTAGTTTTCTAGCCTTTCTTGAGAAATTAGAAAATCTGGCAACACTAAGTTTGTAATAATACCAGGGACAACTAGCCAAACTGCCCTATTTTGTTGAATCATGTGCTGTCTAATGCCTTACAGTCCTTGCCACCCCCAACCCTGCAATCATCCTACATGTAGTGTTTCCATTTATCATTGTATTTTTGATTTTATATCTCTTACATCTTGTCACATTGTATAGCCTGTCTAGCATTTGAATTTTTGACTCCTGTTTTAAGCTAGAGATATGCTTGTCACTGAATGTGACTTGAATAAGGAAATGAGTAATAATTATGACTCTACATGCCCTTTATAGCACACAAAGAACTTTTTAAACAACCATGTTATACTGCTACTTTGATTTTACAGTAGTTTGCTCCAAATGAGTCAAATGGTATGTAGTAGAGTCATAATTAGAATCCAGAACAATTGGTTTAAGTCTAGTGCTTTTCTCATTTATTTAACTGTCATTCATTCATTTATTGACATATTTATTCAACAAGTAAACAATTATAAGTAAATCTCAAATATATTCTAGACCGTATAGTGGATGCTAGAGATATAGATGTGACTAAGATACAGTCCCAGGCTTTTAGAAGTTCATAGTCTATTTAGGAATGACAGATAAACAGATTTTTCTGAGTGCATTGTGATGTGAACTGAGAAGTACACAGGGTATGTACAAGGTGCCATCTTAACATCAACCGGCACGTGATTGATTTTATCTCTGACTCAGACATACCTCTGCCACTGTAGGGAGTAGTATAATTGACATGGGATCCTGGCCAGTCTCCTTATGGTGATGGTGGTTAATCTACATGTCCCTGAGTATCATGGTCTTTACAGAAGCAGGAGAGCGAAATGTAAAAAGTGCTGGAATGGAAATCAGGGCACCAAGTATACACAGTCCTGGCTCTGACATTTGCTTGCTCCTTGACATTAGAAAAATCATTGAATTTATGTGTGCCTAAATATCTCCACCAAAAAATAAAGAGGCATAAGAGGGGAGATACCAGCTCTTACAAAATAAGTAGGTTTTATTTACAAATACTTACGGATTAGTGGGGGCCCTTTCCCTAGGCTACAAAGAATTTGAGGCCCTATCTGTGCTTAGTTTTAAAGAATGCTATGGTCAAAGAAGTTATGTTTGTCATAGGCACTAGAGGAAGGGATAGAAAGATTCTGAGATCTAGGGGCAAAAGGGATTTTGAGAGTGTAAGTGAATTAAAAAGCTAGGATCAGCTGGCTCAGTGGCTCACGCCTGTAATCCCAGCACTTTGGGAGGCTGAGGTGGGTGGATCATTTGAGTTCAGGAATTCGAGACCAGCCTGACCAACATGATGAAACCCTATCTACTAAAAAAAAAAAAAATACAAAAAAGTAGCCAGACGTGGTGACCTGTAATCCCAATCCCAGCTACTAGGAAGGCTGAGGCAATAGAATCACTTGAACCCAGGTGGCGGAGGTTGTAATGAGCCAAGATTACACCACTGCACTCCAGCCTAAGTGACAGAGCAAGACTCTGTCTCAAAAAAAATAAAAATAAAAAAATGGCTGAGATCAAGTTTCTGCTGCAAAGGGCATTGTCGTTAGTTAAAATAAGAAGGGGCTAATACCAATAAAATGCATAGCAAGTTGACTATTCAAACCAAAAGGCCTCCAGTTGAAGTTGTGTTTTGATTTAAGCACTAGTAGGGCCCAGCAAATCAAATATTGAAAGATGCTAAAAATAGTCTGATCACTTTGTGAGTCATCAAATTGATTTGACTGTCCTTGCCCTTCATATAATGTCCCAATAGACACTTAACCTGACTCTACTTCCTTGAATTTGGCAAAGTAAACATGATCGTTGGTGTTACTGCTTTTGGGATTATTTATTTATCACATCACCTCTGCCCTCATTACTTCCCACTCGTCTTTGTTTGGCTTACTTTCTAGAGTGCTTCTCTCTATCAAATCTTTGCACCTCCTTAGGAAGATCTGGAAGTCACCTCTCTGTAAACCTGAGAAGTTATTTTCATTGTTGTTGGATGATGATGCTTAAGCCAGTGTTGGAGGCTGCACAAGTAAATTATGTGGTTTTAGAAGCATCTCCTCCTTCTATCTGTGCTGTTTGGTTGTATTCTTTATTGGATCTGGGGTGATATGACTTTTTTGCCTGGGGCTGTTGCTGCCATTACGCAATTTTGGATTCACTGTTGCTTCATACCAGTGTTGGTGCTGTAAATGTACATGATAAAAATTCCACAGTGAGATGGACCACAAGACTTCTGGACCCAGAGCCCCCTAAAACTAGATCCAAGACCAGATTATGCACTGCTACTGAGGTTGGCCTGCTATGGTACAGACTGCTCCTCCTTCCCCAAGGATACAGGCACTTTTACATAGAGGGTACAGCAGATCTTGACCTGCAGGTGTTCAAAAATCGACTCATAGCTTCCCCTCCTCTTATATCTATCTTATCAGTAAACAAATATTAATAAGTCAGGAATGAAACATGTGACTCTTTTTGGTTTTGTTGGAGTGATCATGCCGAACTGGGACTTTCTAATCTTGAATTCAAATTGTGAGAGTTAAGCCTGTCACGAGACGTGAGTGCAAGCTGACCCAGCACCATGTGGTTCTGAAAAAAAAAAAAAAAAAAAAAAAAAAATGCTTATGGCTCTTTTCATGCCACAATGGCAGAACTGAGTCATTGTTACAGGCAGTGCATGGCCTGCAAAACCTGTGATATTATTCTCTGCTTTGATATTAACATAGCTGGAATGTGCCCCAAATGTATTTCAATCAAGAGCTTTTATGTATTTTTTGAAATAACCTGGATAAGAAAATCCAGATTTTAGACTCACCATTCTGCGGGGGAGTGGGGGCGGCAGGGGATCATTGATCCTGTTTGTTTTCTCTCTTGCATGCTGTCCTTGGAGATCAGAGGATTGATGTTTGAGTAAGAAATGCAGAATAGGACCATATGTTAGGCAGGGTTATAGACAGTAAAGCAGGTCAGCAGCGTATAACTTGATGACTCAATCATCCCAACATTATGCCATCTGGGCGCTGATACTGTTCAGCTCTCCCTTTTCTTATGAAAAGTTTGACTCAGGTCAAATAGGGTGTCTTTTTTTGTTTCCTTAGAATTTTGTTTTCTCTTCCTTTTAGGGATTAGCTCTTTTAGTCCCACCTTTGAGATAAATTTTATAATTTCAAATTTTGAATTCTGATCTAAACCCTCAACTGTTCTTTCTCCCACAGTAAAGAAATTAAAGCAATCATAGCAAAAAATGTAGAGAGTATTTCTTTCCCCATCCCCAACTTTACTGAGATATAATTGACAAATAATATCATATGTATTCAGGGAGTACAACATAATGTTTTGATGTATATATACATTGTAAAATGATTACCACAATCAAGCTAATTAACATATCCATCACCTCACATAGTTACTGTGTGTGTGTGTGTGGGTGTTCAGAATATTTCAGGTTCACTCTTAGCACATTTTAAGTATACAATACATTATCATTAACTATAGTCACCATACTATATGTTAGGTCTCCAGAATGTATTCATCTTATAACCTAAGTTTGTACTATTTGACCCACACCTCCCCATTTCCCCTATTTCCTGACCCCTGGTAACCACACTTCTACTCTCTATTTCTATACATTCAACTTTTTTAGATTCAATATATAAGTGAGATCATGCAGTATTTGTATTTCTGTTTCTAGATTATTTTACTCTGTATAATGTCCTCTAGGTTTATCCATGTTTTTGCAAATATCAGAATACCCTTCTTTGTCAGGATGAATAATATTTCTATATATATGTGTGTGTTTATACATACATTCATATCTCTTTCACACATTTTCTTTGTCCATTCATCTGCATGGATACTCAGGTTGATATAATATCTTGGCTTTTGTGAATAATGCTGCAATGAATGTTAGAGTGCAGATATCTATTCAAGGTACTGATTTCATATTTTTTGGATACATAATTGGTCCTCCATATCCATGGATTTACATTTATGAATTCAACCAACTGTGGATCAAAAATATTTGAAAAAAATGTGTCTGTACTAAACATGTACAGTTTTTTTCTTGTCATTATTCCCTAAACGATACAGTGTAACAACTATTTACTTAGCATTTACATTGTATTAGGAACTTAAGTATCTTAAAGATGATTTAAAGTATATGGAAAGACATGTTTAGGTTTTATGCAAATCTGATGTCATTTCATGTTAGGGACTTGAGCATCTGAAGATTTTTGTATCTGTGGGAGGTCCTAAAACCAATCCCCTGTGGATACTGAAGGATAACTGTTATGCAAAAGAGGGACTGCTGGATCATATAAAGTTATTTTCTTAATGCATTCACGTATGCACTAGTGTGTGTATGCCTCTGTACACCCATGCATGTCACTCTATGACCTGTTGTCACATCTGTACATTCATGTAACAATCGCCATGTTTAAGAAATGTAACATTGAGCCTATGTCTTAACTGATGTATCATGTTTCAATCTATCTTGAAGTGGCCAATCACCCTATCCCCAAAGATATAGCTACTCAAAGCATGGTCCCTGGACCATCTAGGAACTTATTACAAATGCAGAACCAGAGAACTCATGCCTGATATACTGAATTGGAATCTGCATTTAACAGATTTCTTGGTGACTCATATACATGTTAAAGGTTGTGAACACTGTTCTAAGAAATGTCTTCACTTCTTATTCCTTTGGCTTTCAGTGATTAATTGGGTAGAGAAGGCAGCATATCAGAATCATTATGAAGCTTAAAATAAAGTGTGCCTGGGTTTTAGACCCCAAGATTAAATCTGAAGAGAAACCAAGTATCTGTATTTTTTAATGATTCCAAAGGCAATCCTGATGTACCCAACACCAGACAAAGGTATATATTGCAAGGAGTCACAGAATCTTTTTATTGTTTTCTTTTAAACCTCCTGGCAACCTTCTCTTTTGCTGCCTGGTCAACAAAGATTATCTAATGTGGTTGATCAGCTTTTCACTATCCTGTTCATTCTTATGACGATTTGTCTTAACTTTGCATAAACTGAGAACTCTTTTTAAGGGTAAATAAATGTTCTCATTCATCCTCACAATTGATTTAAAATATTGTAACATTTTCTAAATATGTACAAACAGAAAGCTATCTCATAGTTCTTGTATGACCAGAAAGTTATTGAAATTTTACAAATCAAATGCAAACAATACCATGTAAATGAAGAACATTAATTTAACGTGGCAGATGACATTTTCCTGAGAATAAAGCTCTACTTGCAACATAAATACAACACGATTGCTATGTTTTAGATTCTTTAGAATTTGGCACATTTTACTGCTGTATGCCTTGTGATTTCTCAGTTCTCTTATTATTTGTCTCTGTTTGAACCCATGCAAAACCTTCATCCACACAGCTTAGATTGTCATTCAGCCCTCTCTTTCTGCAAATAAATCCAATATATATCTATAGTCAGCCCACTTTTCTTCTATGCAGATTTCATTAATGAAAGTAGTAATTCTTGTCAGTGTGATTGCAAGCACAAACTCAAAGATAACATTACATGGCAGTCCTTGGTTGGCAATTGAATGGCAGTATTCAGTTGAAAGGTCATCAGCCAGAAATATGGTTAGCCATTTTTTAGAAGAAAACAAATTAGAAAAAAGTATGAATAACAACTTTGGACACCAAAGAATATTTCTATAATATTTCCTGCTCAGTCTGTAGTGGAAGGCAGTAGAGAATAGAACTTACAAACATAGCCTTGGAGTGAGAAAGATCTGGAATCTATTTATGATAGTTCCACTTACTAGATGCATCTCTCGGAACAAGATTCTTAGCTTCTCTGTAACTTGGTTTCCTCGTGTGTATGGTGGGGATGATTATTATCTATTTCATAGGCCAGGAATTGGTATGATATGCAAGGAGCCCCTGTGGCCCTATCTTAGCACATCATAAGGACTAAGTTATCAGGAGCTATTTTAACTATTATAATGATGTTATCATTGTTGCTATCTTTATTATAGATGTGAACATTAAGTTTTTATTAATTAAATCTGCCATGTATTTCTTCCATTTGCTTCATTGTACTCTTAAGATGTTTGCTCATTTTTCTCACTTCTTGCTTTAAGAACCTAATTATTACAGAGGTGAAAAATCCCATCAAAATACTAGAGAATTTGGCACAATTATTGCTTATATTTCTCCTATTGCTGCTCTTACTGCTGTACCTGTCTCCTGAACTGCTGCTGCTGCTACCATGGCTTCTAGATGCTTCTTAGACAATTTATTTATTTTCCAGTGGGACCCATCTATGAGGAAGCCCTTCATAGCGGTAATATCCTGGGGCTGGGCACTATACAGTAATGATGCTTTCATTAATCACCCCATGTAATTTTAATTTTTGCTGATAAATACTATAATAAATTGATTGAAACTGATGAAAGTAGCTCAAAATTTAGAGACATACAGTATTTCATTTTACCATCAGCATATTTCTATGTTTATGCGATAAGGATTGAAAAAGTTCAATCCCCATGCTCAAAAACATATACTTTTAGCTCTCTGAGATGATATGCCAGACAGGGCTTTTGATTAGAAGCCTTATTTTTTTTGCCTAGTTCTAGGTTCTGTCTGAGTGGAGACTTTATTCACAAAGGTAGGTTTGGAGCACTCAACAGAAGCATAGAGAATATATGCAAAAAAAAAAAAAAAAGAAGAAAAAAGACAAAAGGAAACCAAACAAAACAGGTTTACAACTGTTTTACTAATAAGAGGGAAAAGTCTGCTCATGAGTTAAACCAAGACTAAAGATAAAGAAAGAACACCCAAAACCTTCATTTGCTTTGTATTTGTACATTTCTGACATATGCATGAAGCATGAGGGAAATACAGTAATACATTGAGGTATGCTGCCAACATCCTGACTATTCCTAGTCATTAGATAGCCTAGTGATGTTTCTCAGTTAGAGGGGTGCTGACCTTACTGTTTTCAGTAATTATAAGTCTATAATTACCTTTTATATTCTGTAAGTGTATTTTTGTAATTTCAGGTTAGATATACAAGAGTGGAAACCGTGTTTGATCTGACATTTTGGCTCTTGTATGAGGCAGCTTTAAATAGCTGTCAGATTTGGTTTCATTTTAGTGAAGGGTTAAGTAATTTTAGTGGGTTAAAACGGTGGGCAATAAATAACCATCCACAGTCATCAAAGGAAGTTACTTCTTAGACAAGAGAATGAAGCTAGAGCTGCTAGGGACATTAGTCAGATAAAAAGTCACATCAGAGAAGGTTTACCTCCAAATGATTTTGGTGGCAAAGAAGCCTGTGCATCAACACCTGCCCTTGAGCACAGCAGTCAATAAAAATAAGGGAACACAAAGCAGCTCTCTCAAAAACAAAATCAGAGCCTATACTCTTAAGAAGTTCATAGCCATCACAAAAGGGCCCCCGTGGCGGTAGAAGCTAAATGGTCAAGAATGCTGGAAATGGGGCTGCAAGTCATGAATGGAGAAAGTCTAAACTAAGAGGGTAAACAGCAGGCGACAGTAAACTGGAGCACTTGGCCAGGCAAGCCCTGCTTCTGCCATAATGAGATCAGTTACTAGAGACTCATCCCAGGCCTATTTCACACTGCCCTCTGGGAAGGTGGGACTCTAGGTTCTTATGTGTTAACTGTGGGCAAAAAAGAAACGAGAAGTATAAAGTCATTGAGAAGATTGTCTGCAGTAGGGCAGGCATAGATGAAAATCGAACTCTACTTTGTCTGTGGGTGAATTATTTACCTTCTATCTGTCTTGATCTGTAAAACAGTTATAAGAATAGACAGGGTTAATTTGTGAAACTTAGATGAATATGAAGTATGAGTAAAGTACCAGACATTTAGAAATGCTCATCGACATCTTGAAAGAAGTTCTTTCATTGAGATAAAAAGGGTCTTTGTATCTCTCTCTGTAATTCTTCTGAAAACAGATGGTCAGGGTAAAGATCTGGGGCAATAGCTCAAATGGTAAATGACAGACATAAGATTCAAAAGAAGCTCAATAAGAAGAATGATCCTAAGACAAAATGGATGAATTGCAATAGGGTTACATAAACCATGTCCTTAGGTTTAGAAAAGTCATTACTCCATTTCTAGGTAGAAGAGATTCCATTGAAATAATGTTTCTGTGCTAAAAATGCAAAAGCCAATTTATAACTTTTAAAATTATAAATTGAATAAGTGCAAAGAGTGTGATAGGGCTGCTAGATATTGGTAGAAAACCATCCTTCTCATTTGTGCCCTTATTAGATGTCATCAAGAGTCGTGTGTGCCTCCTGCTGCCACATTTAAAGAGGGGAGAGAGAGAGAGAAAGGGAGGGGAGAGAAGGGTGAAAGAGAGAGAGAAAGACAGAAAGTGAGGCATGTCCAGTACGGTGAAATCAGCTGTAATCAAATTCCAGCTCAACTACTATGAGTCCTTGGACAAGTTAGTTACCTCATCGACAAAATGAGGATGGAAGCTCCCTCCCTGGCTTAACCTAAGGAATGGATTACATAATGCAAGTAAACAACTCTGCACAGTACCTGGCTCATAACTGGGCGCTCTGATTATTCACAGGAAAGAGTGGTGAGAGACAGCTATGAGATAAGGAGCTGCAGAAGCTCTCGGTGTTCTGCCAATATAAGAGAAGCTTAAGGCAGGACATGACAACTGTCATCAATTATTTAGATACCTGTTATGTAGGGAAGCAATTCTCATTAATCAGCCTAACTCTAAAAGAAAGAACCAGGACCAGTAGATAGAAGTTATGGGAAGAGATATTTTGGCTCCATAACAGAAGTGATGAAAGCAGTAGTGGTATAGTAGTAGGAACTGAGAATGCAAATAGCTCTTGGAGTGTTCCAGTTCCTGTTCTAAGGACTCTGCATTCTTATTTGATCCTCACAACATCCATGTGAGGTAGGTATAATTATTATTATTTTCATTTTACAGATGAAGAAACTGAGGTACAGAGTGAAGTAAATTTCCAAGAACATGTAATGTAGAAATGAATGACAGAGCTGGAATTTGAGCCCAGGCATTCTGTCTCTTAACCCATTTATGCCGATGGTTGTGATTTTTTAAATTAATGTATGAGAGAAAAATCAGACCTTGGCAAAGACCTTGAGCAGTAGGCTATAAATAACTCCCACATGCTTAGTGTTCCAATAATGGAACACTAGGCACAAGTGGCTACACACATTATCTCAACTGCCCCAAGAAGTAGCTGAAATACACAGGGAAAGGCTGAGTGACTGTACACCGTGGTTGCTGGTAAGGGGATTCCTGCACTGAGTTAGGAATTGACCTGGATAATCTCTACGGTCCCTCCCATGACATGTCTGTCATTTTATAAAACCAAAAAGCAAGCAAAAAACACATGGTGGCAAAAGCTAATACAAAACCTAGAGTCAAACATTCATGAGGTTTTCTCAATGCAAAAGAAGCCTAAAATATTCACCTGGAATCTATTTACATCAACCTTATACTCAGTTATAAAAGGATGGCCATCTTATTGTCTTGTTCAAGGCAGAGCAGAAGAAATACATTTGAATCTGGGAGTGGTAATAGAACTAATAGCAGCAAGAAGAGACTCATGAATCTTTAGGAGAAAAAGGAGGTGTTAACTCACTGAACAAATATTAACTGAGTGCCTCTTCTGTGCTGAGATAAGAAAATCATTGCGAAACCATTGTGAGTAAGAACTCAACAAGCATTGCAGGCCCCAGATATTTAGAGACTCCAATGACGTTTGGGCTTTTCCTGAACTTAGTGTGCAATGCCATTTTAAAAAGTATTTTAAGGGAAATGATAAATTATAGCCAGTTTCATAAAAGAGGTATACATTATATTTTTAAAAGACTTTATATGAACTGAATCATTTGACTTTAAGTTTGGGTGTAAAAAGGGTATACTTCAATTTCTCTCAGGCCAGCTTGCTCCCCAGTAAATGACAAATATGGGTCTCACCGCACTAAGATATTTTAATATACTTCAGTGGGAAAGGCTCTGATCCAGAAATTTGCAGTTGTGCTACTGATAAAATTTACGAGAAACTGTCTTCTGTGGGCCTCAGTTTTCACATCTATTAAATGTGCTGATTTAACTAAACTATCTTTATTTCCTTTAGGCTCAGACATTTCCTATTTCTTTTATTTCTATAACCGTACTTATTTTCATTATGTAGATACCAGATGGCAAAATGTCCTGGTAGTGTGTGCAGGACTCAAATTGATTCTGGGAAAATGGGGCACAAGTGAATTCTAAGGTATAAGGAGCTGAAGTGAGCAGAAGCCTCTAGATTCTATTTCTATTTCTGTCAGCTACAGAATGTAGGCCCAGTTTAATATTAGGAGACGTTGTCTAGCTTTTAATATTAGGTTTCAGAGTTGCCTAACAAAACCCATAGAAGTTGTTTCTTGCTTAAAGTAATTTAATGTTATAAGGATCGGGCAGGTGCAACATGGCATAAAAGTATTACTTGCCCCAATGCCACCTTTATTTTCTCTCAATCTTTCAAAGCATCAAAAGAAAAAAAAGTTCCCTCTTTGTCTGTTGTTTATAAATATAATTTATTCTCTGTGCTTAGGTGGTTTTCGTAGATAAGAGGACATTCATTGTATTCAGTAAAACTTCTAGAGCAGTCCTTACACTAGTAACAAGTTTCCTGGGCAATACTGCTTTGTTATCAGACTTCACCATGTAGATCTCACATCCTTCTCTTTTCTGATCTTGCTCTTATCATTTCAAAGTTACATGTAGAGTGAGGATGCAGGTTTCATAGGGTTTTTGGGTTTTTGTTTTTGTTTGAGACAGAGTCTTGCTTTGTCACCCAGGCTGGAGTGCAGTAGTGTAATCATGGCTCACTGTAGCCTTGACATTCTGGGCTCAAGTGATCTCCTGCCTCAGCCTCCCAAGTAGCTGGGACCACAGACGCATGCCAACACACCTAGCAATTTTTTTTTTTTGTCTTTTTATAGAGATGGAGGTCTCACCATGTTGCCTAGGCTGGGCTTGAACTCCTGGGCTCAAGCATTCCTCCCTCCTCAGCCTCCCAAAGTGTTAGGATTACAGCGTGAGCCACCGGGCCCAGCCCATGGTGTTTTCTGACAAAGCCACTCCATTCATTTGCTATTTGAAGTTGATTAGTGAGCCACATTTTGATGTTCACTACCTTCATTTGCTTTAATATTCAACTGCATTCTTTAAGAATCTTCCCTCAGCAGTTAGAAGGCCAAAGATAATTTAAATGGGATTGAGGGATATTTCCTTCTCACATTAGTGCTGTAGAGCCACATAAAAAGGTATTCTATGGTAGAAATAGATTTAGAAAGGTCAAATTTGAAAAATAAAAAAAGTCCAGACCCGAGTGATAAAGTAAGAGGGATGGCTGTCTAGATTGAGCATGCAATTCTAATACTTCAGTTCCACATTCTTTTTTTTTTTTTTTTTTTCGAGATGGAATCTTTCTCTGTCACCCAGGCTGGAATGCAGTGGCAGAATCTCGGCTCACTGCAACCCCCGCCTCCCAGGTTCAAGCAATTCTCCTGCCTCAACCTCCCTAGTAGCTGGGACTACAGGCGCCCTCCACCATGCCTGGCTAATTTTTGTATTTTTAGTAGAGACGGGGTTTCACCATGTTGGCCAGGCTGGTCTCGAACTCCTGATCTTGTAATCCACCCGCCTCGGCCTCTCAAAGTGCTGGGATTACAGGCATGGGTCATCGTGCCCGGCCTAGTCACACATTCTTAAAGATGTTTTAGCTTTTGATTTTTAAACAGAATGGTTTGGAGAAGGGCTTTTGCTGGAGGGGCTTCAGTCAGTTAGCTTCAACTCTGAATGAACACCTAAGATATCTTGGCTTTCCTAAAGACTCAGGCTACAGATTCTTGCTCATGGCCAGGGGTAAAATTCCCTTCATCCAATTTAGTGCTCTCCCATGGGTAGCAAACATAGCAACTACTCTGGGTTGGCATGTGGGGGTTTTAGTGAAACTGTGTAAAGAATTTGCCATAGAAATAGGAATAGTCTTTCACTTTCCATTTTGTACTATGGCTCTTCTCTGATTATATATCTCTTTTGGTTTTCCTTTCCAAGATCCATCTTTATCCCAACCTATTGGGTATACATCTGATCACTGCTTTGCTAACATGATTAATACTTGAGACTAATTAACAATACCTTAGTGATATTGCATTCTCAAATAGGAAAATTTCAGATGACTAGAAGAAGACTAGTTGATGCCTAGGACCAGTACTAGAACGGTTAAGTTACTGGTTGGAAACTTCAGTGTGCTTGTTTCTGCAGGAGGAGAACTGCTTTAATGTGAATTGCATTAGAAAGCTCCCCTCCACTTTTCCTTCCCCAGTGTTTGTCTACTGAATAGCAGAGTGAAAGCGTCTGTTGCTCTCATCGCCTCACAATCAGGCCAATTGAGCATAACTGCTTTCTGGTAGAATTCATCTCATAATAAATTGCATTCGTAGAAGATGGCTAGTGTGTGGTAAACATGGCATGGACAGGCCAATACTAGAGACAGATAGAACACTGGCTCAGAGGAGACACAAACAAATTGCCTTTCTGCTGGCTCTGAAATATTCCTTTTCAGTGTAGTTAAAGTTGAAATGATGCTAACTACACCTTGATCCAAACAACCTCTTCATTGCTTGGCTTCTGATGGGAATGCTGTAGGTAGCAATTTGTTTTAATGATTGATTTCACTAATACTGAGTCACAGTTGCACTCCTCTCAAATTTGACACAAGATCTCCATGCACAGAAAATGAATTCATTAGAATCAAAGTGATAGTATAAGAAACTCAAATTATCCAGGTGTTGCATGCGTGTCTACTTTCTTTTCAGACAATGGAATCATTTATAAAACATATAGTTATTTAAAACACAGGCACAGGCACACATACAGAGACTATCATATGGGATTGTGAGAGATTGCTAATTAACATAGATTAATTAACACATACAAATTAAGACAAATATTCATTAAAACAAATATTAATTCCTCAAAGTCATAGCTAAAAGGCTGTATGTAGGTAGATAACGGCATTCAGATTTACCTCCTAATCTTTACAGTAATTGGTTTTAAGGGTTGGAGAAAGAAGTAAAGGAAGTGAAAGAATGTACATAGACAATAATAATTATGAATAACATTTACTAAGCATCTACTATGTGTTAGGCACTTTGCTAACGAAGCTTAGCATTTCACATATATTATTTAAAATTCACATTAACTACCTGAATTACATTCAATTATTTTACTCTTCAGGGAGATTTGTATAAGTTGTGTAAGGTCTAAAACTGTTAACAGGAAAGCTGGGTGTTGAACTCCAGTTTCTCTAGTTCCTGAGCCAAGATCTTAGTTGTTAAGTTATTGCCACATTCTCAGAGCCTCTGAAGCGATACCACTGAATTCAGGGTTTATGTTTATTCTAGCAGATCTTTCTTCACAAAGGGGTATGTAAAAATACTAGTCCTTCTAATTTCTCCTCCCTCCCCCCAGTATTTTTGGGATTATGCAGGTGATACTTTGCTTTTGGAAAGAAAGAAATATAGGCAGTTGACAGAGGCAGGGTCCTGACTTTCTTTTTTTATTTTTTTTCCTTGATGAGCATAATCATGTGAATAATTAAGCTTCAAGAGCTAAATGACTGATTGGCAGCAAGCTGACTAACTGTTGTTTACTTATAAGGATATAGCTTTCATGGGAAAATGTAGGGTGGTTTGTAAAACATCAGAAGTCTCCCTTGAGATTTCATAAATGCCATAGCTTAGGGGTTAAACTCTCAGACATTTAAGTCACATGTTCTTGAGTTCAAGTCCAAGTTGCTGGCCCTTTGGGACTTTTAACTCCCCTATGATCGATTGGTATAAATCAAAACTCAGTTAATAGAATATAATGTAAGTAGTTATATATCGGAACCAATGATAGTACCTACTTCTTAGGGTTGTCAAGAGCATCCAGAGAGCTAAGTTATACAAAGGACTAGCTCAATGACTGGCATGGGATAAATATTTGATAAATGTGGTTTGTAATATTTTATTTTATAAAAGTGACAAAAATTCTTATTTATGTACCTTTTTTACTATGAGGAGAATCAGGCTGGATTCTTAGAAAACCTTCAGTGCCTCTGTCACAGCCTTGCAAAGACTACTTGGAATATGTTTATGTTGATAATTTCTCCCCTTTTATTTTTCTATCAGTCAGATTTATAATAAGAATCAACTATTCTTTCTAAAAGACTATTGTTCATTTATATTACTTTCTTTAATTTTCAATAATCCTATGAATTAGCAATTATTATCCTCATTTTTACGAATGAGGAAACTAGAGATCAGAAAAGTAAATAGCCTCTCAGCTAATAAATAGATGAGCTACAATACCAACCCAGGTCTTCTGTCTCTCACAATCCAGTTCTAATATTAAAACAAAAGGCTTTGAGACCATATGACCCAAGCTGCAATCTGTTTTTCAGATCAGAAGATTGGGACTCTAAGATAGAAACATGGTCTGTCCAGAGTCACACAGCAAGTTGGAGACAGAATGCACACTAGACCCTAGGCCTCTATTTCTGGTCTAGAGCTCTTTCATCATTTCCAGGCTACTTGTTTGTTTGTTTGCAGTAATTTGTATGTTCTGTAGAGGAAGAATGAAAAGAGAAATGGAGAGAAAGAGCAGAGATGAGGGGATGAGAGTCTGGAGAGAAGGAGAGAGAGAGAGAGAGGGAAATAGATTCATATATGAAGGTTAGATCAAGGGCAAGCATCCAAGGGTGGTCTAGGTAGAGTACTGGGAACCAATCTCAGCCTGGCAGGAGAGGCATAATTAACCAGTGTCTACATCTGTGATATTATATGTCCTTGCTCCAAAATGACAATAGTGATTACAGTAGACACAGTTGACAGTAGCAGATGACACAACCTCCTTTCACCTCCTGGCCAGCTGCAGCGCTACCGTCATCAGCTATAGCAGCTTTCTCCCTGGAGGTTCAGCTTTTTCTCCACTGATGGAAGGCTTTCCCTCCATCACTCCAATGTCAGAGCTTGGCCGATTTGGTTCCTCAGAAGACCGTAGAGAAATTCACTCCCATTGAAGCATTTTCTTGACATTTTGACATTCAATCAGAGAAAGGCAAAAGGCAGGCCAAGGGCCCAATCGTCGGGCCCATCAAGATCAAACTATGTTTTCTGAGTACCTATCGATAGAATGTGCAGGAGATTATTACTGTTTGCCAACGCTCTATTGATCTTGGCTTTGTGAAGATCGGAGTCTGTTTACAGCCACCTATAAAAACCAACAGCCACTTCTTTTACTGAAGGTTAACGTGCTATGTTTATTTAATTGAATGGAAATGGCCTTGTGTTTTCCAAATGTCATTGTTAATAAATTTTCAAGGGAATCTGTGTGACTTGTGTGTGGGTGTTGAGGATGGGAGAAGGGACTGTCATGGGGAGGGACGGCTGTTGGAATTTGAAGTTGCTGGAAGCAAGAGATAAAAGACAAACACATAGATACGACATTGGAATAATTTCCCTATACAGAAGTGCTATAAAATATCCTTACTCTATATTAGTGTTGTTTTTTAAACTTGTCAGTAAGAATTCTCCCCTGGGTGTTTTATTCTTTAGCCTGCGTCTGTTTTTGTTTGTTCTTTTGAGTTTCCAAAAAAAAAAATTTTAAAGTGACACTGAGCATTTTAGTATAATTGTGAGTTTTGGGGTTGAATATTTTTCACTATTAGTTGATCACTTTTTTCCTTCTGTAAGAGATTTAACAGAAATGGCTAAAATTAGGAGCCATATTAGGTAGAGGAAGATATTGGCAATCCTATTGACCTGCTTTTTAAGAGGCGTGTTTCAACTAACAGGAGGAGAGATGCAAACAGCTTTTGCCAAAGCGATCAGAAGACCTGTAAACAGCCTCAGGGAACTGTAAAAGTCTATCGGGGTCTCTAGTGTACTAGATGAAAAGCAGAAACTTTAGGTAGCCATCTGAATGTGTCAAATGGGAATATCAGAATAACTCACTAAATTTCCTTTTTCAACTTTCCTCGCGAGGTTTGTCTTTTTATGTGGTAAATGTTGGTGAGTTCCATTTTTAAGTTTTACTCTTCCCATTCTACTTCAGTCTCCTTAGCAAACACACACACACACACACACACACACACACACACACCCCACACACACAACACACACAAAATTGTTCGTCTTGAAAGATACATGTAAATGAATGGTGAGTAAAAAATTAAAGTCTGGGCGCAGTGGCTCACGCCTGTAATCCCAGCACTTTGGGAGGCCAAGGCGGGTGACTCACTTCAGGGCAGGTGACTCACTTGAGGCCAGGAGTTCAAGACCAGCCTGGCCAACATGGTGAAACCCCATCTCTACTAAAAATACAAAAGTTAGCCAGGTGTGGTGGCATGTGCCTGTAATCCCGGCTACTCAGGAGGCTGAGGCAGGAGAATTGCTTGAACCCTGGAGTCGGAGGTTGAAGAGAGCTGAGATCGCACCACTGCACTCCAGACTGGTGACAGGGTGAGACTCCATCTCAAAAAAAAAAAAAATTAAAAACGTGTTGTCTCAAAGCAGCCATTCGTTTATTCAAGGAATTGCTAAACTTTTCTAAGGGGCCAGGCACTGGCCTGGGTGCTACATCAAGAGAGAGCAATAAGATCAAGGATCCCATTCCCACGTTCTGCACGTGTGTGTGTGTGTGTGTGCGTGTGTGTGTGCTTCGATCTGTGTGTGTTGGTGGGTGAATGGCTATGCAAATACATAACAATTTAATAAGTATTATGATACTGGGAGTACCTGACTCTGATTAGAGGGCGCTGCTTTAATATCTGGCAATGGGGGATATATCCATCTTCATTCGCTCCTTCATGTGCCCATCTGACCTTGATTAAAGTCTGATTTCAAATAATCAGCCCGTTTGTTGAACATTTGATCAAGGGTTTTCAGGAGCCTGACAGAAAATGTAAAGTCATCATATGTTTTGTTTTGGGAAATTCTACTTCTAAAACTCATTTGAGTGTCTCAGCTTTTTCTTTCTTTTATTTTATTTTTTAACTTAAAAAAATAATATTATCTTTTATTTGTTTTTAAGAGACAGAACCTTGTCTGCCTAGTACCCTCACTTGGTCAAATACCTCTTCTGGTGGAGACAACACAAATTATATAGATTGTATATACAGAATGAACACGGTTTAAAGATCAGACATGAAATTCAGTGGAAATATTCTTTAAATTCTAAACAGAGAAATCGAAACAAAGGTATATTCATATTGCATGTGGGTGTAAGTTTTTTCTTACATATATTATGTATACATATATAAGTGTAACACTTTTAAGAATTTTATTGACCATCTAAATATATAGCAAAATCAGCTGGGGGTACAAGAGTGTAACTACTTCCTTTTTTCCTAAGTTGTGGAAAATGTGAGAAATGAGAAGTAAGCAAGACGGAGGATTAGAATCACAAGGTGGGTTTCCCTAGTATGAATTCAGTACCTGAAAATCTTCTTAGTTCTGAGTTTGAAGCAGATTCTATAAAATCCTGTATTAAAATAAATACAGTAGGAATTAGCAAGGATGGGGGAATAGGAGTGGGCAGATATGTTCTTGAAGAGAACACTCTAAATGCAGAACATTATTCTTTGTCAATTAATTTTTACTTTTTATAGATTGTTAGACTATTTAACAAATTCTTATGAGAAAAGTGGGGTTTTAAGTGATCTCTAGGAAGATGTTCCTGATAATAAATTAAATTAGAACTGTGCATTGCGGAGCCCCCAGCAGTTGTACTCCTTGTGGCGAATTTAATACCAGACGCAACCTAGTTAGAGGTGACATGAAATCACAGGATTTGATAATTTTTTTTTCAAAGTTAAGCAAATATAGATGAGCTCTTCTTGTATATGTAAAATGCCAGATGGTGTTTTTGAGAAATCGATTCGTGTATAGTACCAGTCCAGACAAATGGGTCCAATCCTTCTATAGATAAGGTGACCCACTTTTCCTATTCGACCATAGGGCTCCGTTGTCTGGCACACATTATTTAACAAAGTGACATTGTGGAGTCATCAGTAAGAATGTGGCTTCTGGAGTGAATTTTTTTTTTGAGTTTGAATCCTTTGCTGGGTGATCCTGGCCAAATTTCTTAACCTGTTTGGACATTGGTTTCCTCATCTCTAAAATGTGAGTAACAAGAGTTTCTCATAGGAGTTATGTAAAAGTAAAAAGAAACTGTCTAGCCTAGTGCCTGGCACATAATGTGATTTCATAAAGTGTAACTCTTGTTATTGAACTGGATAGCTCAATAGATATTGCTCCAGAAACGCTAGTTCATGAGGCTGCCATTACGATCGCCAAATGATAGCAGCCGTGAACGGCCACTCCAAGCCATTTGCAGATGCATGTACTTCTTCGCAAGGACTTCTAGTCATTGACTTACCCAGATCTATCGTCACCTCTTGAAGAAATAACCAGAAAACACTTTCCCTACTTACAGTGAAATAAGTGAGTATCCTTCTACAGAAGGACAGTTAGTTCTTGAACCAAGGGACTTCAATGCCATATGAGAAAAATTGTCTTGTATACAATATCCTTGGAGAGTGAAAGAGTTTTAAGCAACTTGATATTAGAAATTAAGACTACAGTGCATTCAGGTTGCCTATAAGTTATTCATTTCTGTATCTTGTTGTCAGAAAAAAAAGAATACTTCAAAATTAAGTTTTTTCCATCTAGGATCTCAGATCTCATTCTATAATTTTCATCATTCAACTGGATTTAATAGGTCCATCAGTATGCACAGTAAATTAGCTTCAAAATTCTTCATCTAATAGCTGAAAAGTAAGCCCTAATCTGGTTTTCTGTGAAATTGTCCTCAACAGAATAAATAGTACAGGTGTCTGAAAAGAAAAATTCCATATTCCTATATCTGGGTTGACACTTAAGACTGCATTTGTGAAGCCTCCTTATATCTTGAAGACAGGATGTATCTATCTTGCTGGTGAGAATTTTGCTGTTCAGGAGTCTATGTCAGGTACCTCAAACGTGATGAGTGATAGAGGTCATGCTTTGTTGTATCACAGTTTGTTGAATCTCACTCCTTAGAGATTCATTTGACTGAAAAATTAACAGGTTTATTTGTGTAAATGGTAGTTGCACACCCAATTATTGCTTCTGGGTTTCCCATGTGACTAGCCAAGACTCAAGGTGAAAGTTTGGCCTGCAGCTGTGGCAAACAAAGGAGAAGCTAATGAATCATAAAGGTCACATCTTCCTGAATTTTCTTCTCTTTCTTCACTGTTCTGATTACTTTTAAAAAATCTCTGTTCCTTATATATTCTGAGTACAAAAACTCATTAGCAAGATTTGGTTCTGTTGTCTGGAGAATTTTCTGCTCACTGCAATGTGAAGGTGATCCAGGTACCACATAACTGTCTCCATGAAGATGTTTGCAATATGTTGTGAGTTTTTTAAAGTTATTGTTTGAGAAAAGGCCATATAAGGAGATAATTTTTGCTTATTACTAATTAGCTTACCCCTCTTCTGCTGTTCTTACATTTATAACTATTTACTTGTAAATAAAAGTTATTGATCTTTTTAGAAGTCCATTGGATTCTGCTGCTTTTATTTTTGAGAATCATTTTAATTTACAAACACATATTACCTTTTCCAAAAAGTGACCACATAGCTCTATGACTCCTCCCTCATATGTTTTGAGCACACAGAAATTACCATCTTCTCACTGAGTACTATACATCAGGGCCTCTGGCTCTTACCTCCTTTCTCAGATCCAGGACTGAATGCATAGCTGAAAAGATGACTTTAGTCTTTATTCACAACCTGTAAGCTAAAGAAAGTCATTAAAAAAAATTCTTCCTATCTTCAAACAAAAGAACTGAAATACTTATCTAAGAATGGCAAGTCTGAGAAGCAAATACCTGGCTCTAGCCCTCTGCCATAAATTTGCAAACTTGTGTAGACTTTTGTCTGAGAATTGGTTAGGTATAGAAATACACTTCAGCAGAGACTTGACCTATATGACTTCCAAATTTGTTATGATTCTACAATTAGTGTTTGCTAAAATCAAAACTGTAGAATGTAGTATAGAGAGAATATTAATTTTTGGCTCTATGCTGACCCAAAATGAAGTCTTTTAAGATATTAGATTACTACCCTGTCTACATTTAACCAGTTGTCATATAACAATTAATGAAAATTCAATGTTTTATACTTAGAATTTTTAAGTAATAACAGATGATGGATCAAGATTAAAACTGTATTGACAGCCTAAGCAAAGAAATAAAATCTAACAAAAGAAGCTTTAAAAGAAATGAATGTAAAATCCTATATTTTGATTAAATAAATCAAGTTTGCAAGTACCAGGTATAGGAGTTTTGGACTGACAGAACTTTACACTAAACAGGATGTAAAAGTTTTAGTTGTACATAAATTTAAAATGAACCTGCCTTTTTCTTTTAAAAAAATTAAGAAAAAAAAACTCTATGCAGTATTAGGTTCTATTAATAGACTTCTAATTTGTTACTAAATTATGTTGACTCTTCATCTGAAATGTGTCTATCTTTTTACTCCATTAATTTCTCTTCAGTGATCTAGTCACAGACCTTATTATCCTTTACATGACAGTAGCTTGATAATGGTATCCTTGCTTTTCTCCCTACTACAGTCTGTCCTCTGCATGTAGCCAATGTTATACTTGATCACTTAGATCTGATCATATCATTCCCAAGTAAATAAGCCAACAATGGTCCTCAATAATTACAGAATTAATTATTCCCTGAGAAATGGGGCCCCTCAGTGTAATATCTCATCTCAATCATTTTTTTCTTTAGTTTTGCAGATAGCACCTGCCATTTCTAAAGACGTGTCTTTAATTCATCTTAACCACTTTGGATTATGACATCCTAAAATTGTCATATATTTTTATATTTCCATACTTTTGTTCAGGATCTTCTTTGGTTAAAATAATCTTTCCCACTTCACCTTTGACCAACCACTGCAAGTGATCCATGAGGTTCAAATGTCTTCTCATTTGGAAGGACTTCCTGATAACCTACCACCTCAGCTTCAGGAGAAACCAGTTGCTGGCCTCTGTGCTGTTCTCCCACCTCTAAACAGAATGTAAAGTACTATTATTTTCTCTTCAATTGACAAGGCGCTTCTACGATTGTCCGCATCTTCTGTTGGTATTATTTTTAATAAAAATATCTCATATATTGTGTTAAAGTACTAACCTTGAGAAGACCCCCAGTCTGAAAGGAGAATATTTCACTTCTCCCTTCTCCATTTTCAATCACACATATTATTGAATAATTTTGGTTAACATCCTTAATATTCTAAAGTATCTTGAAACAGTTATTTTTTCTATTTTCAGAAATAAGGTTTTAGTGATAGGACTGAAAATTCTAAACTGTGAGCTTTTGTCTCAGGGATAGAAATTTAAAAAATCATGAGGTCTTCTGTCATGATTTTGAATGTTAATCTACTTTGTCCAGTGGGCTTCTGAATCTTTTGTGGTTGGCACGTTTTACTGAGATGCAGACACATGCAATTCTGGTGACCGAGTTCTCGAGCTACAGTTTATTATTTCACACTGCAGTAAATGTATGGACTGAGGGTGAGGGGACTGTCAGAAGATGTGTGTCTTGGGTGCCTGAATAATGCTTCTTTTGCTATTCACTTTCATCTTAATTTAGAGTCTTATATTTCTTGTTACCCTTTGGTTTTCCCCTGGCACCTAACAATGTAATCTTCACAAAGCAGTGCTACATTCTAAATTTATAGTGCAGTAAATGAAAGAGGTTGGATCTATTGTGCTTCATAATTCAGAGGGAAGAATGTCTGCAGAAAGAAACGTGGGTATTCTTTGGAATGCCATGTGTGCAATAATTGAAACATTTTGAGGAATTTCCAATGTACCTCTTAAGAGGAATTCAGGTTTTTGTTCTTTTTGAAAAAAAGATGATTGTTACAGACTTGGGAAATCCTAAAAGAAAAAAGAAGGACTGTTGGGACATCCTGGTTGTTCTTGACCACCACAAGAACAGCTTCAGTTCTTTCAGATCACGGCACTTGAAGTCAGAAGCCTAAGTGGGTGTCCAGAGAATTCAATGCCGAAAGGTTTTGCACCTCTTAACTCTCCTGACCACTAGTATTCTCTCTACCTTAGTGTGTGGGTAGGTCTTTGTTATGTCTCCAGACTCACACTAGTTTTTTAAAAAAATACTTAGGTAAATAGCAGTGGGACCCCAATTCTCTTTTTCTTATATTCCAGATGAAAAAGAAAAACACTCACTAGTTTAAAGTGCTCGTTTCATATGTTCATGATATCTAATAGATGTTAAATTTTGGTACCAGGAAGTGAGAGAGTGATTTGAAGGAACTAGTGAAATAAGATTTTAATACCTGGCAACATTTCATAGATGATAACACTGGTCCACTTGAACACTTACCATTTTTTATTCATTATATCTGGTCTAGATGGGTCTAGCTAAAACTTTATTCCATGCAACGCAGCTCTTGCCTATTTAGAAGCCTTTAACTGTGTGTTTAATTATCACCCGGAGTGGTACTTTTGCAGAGAAAACATAGAACATAGGATCCAGTTTTTCACAATGCAAAAGTTGAACCTCTGTCACCTTGCATGCTTGAGGAAATTTCAGATGCTTTGTCCTCACCTTAGACCCACTGAATAGGGTCACTAAGGAATGGCGCCCAGGAATCTACATTTTACAACCTCTCCGTTTAATACATATGCTTGCTAGAGGTTAAGTAACACTGTGGGCTCACCTGTAGCATGTAGCACTAATCAGACAAGACTCAATATCTGGCCAGACTTTTTGATGATAATCACAAGAAGCAATAACATTTTTCTGAAACAAAACAAGTGGCAAATGATACTGTGAAATCTCTGGCACTGGTTACCCAATATCCACACATACCCCACTTAGCTCTAGATTAGAAAATGAAGAATGAGATTCAGCCCAGAGGCAGCCATGAGCACAGGTGCACAATTTGGAAAAATGAGACCAATTCTTAAAAAAAAAAAAATCAAGCTGAAGTCAAAGAAGTTTAATAAAAATGTAAATCCCCTTTCAACTGGCTCCATGTTTTCTGTCTCTTCATGAACACCTGCCACCTGGTGAATAATGTCAAGGCCTCTGAGAGTGGGTCAGGAAGGCAAAAAGGCCCATGGCCGGAAATGCTATTAGGCATTCAAAAATGAACAATCCCGGTAACAAAAACTCATGTCAGTGGTGCAGGTATGATGGCGTGTTCTCTTCATAAGAAACACTATGCAAATGAATCGCAAAGCGTGAGAGAGCAGAACTTTTCACTACTGCCTTCTGTCAAGTTGGGAACACTGAGGTGAAGATTGAGTGCAGGGGATTTGGGGAGGGGAGGGTCCCCTGTGTAACAGTTTCTGAATGAAAGTGAGGGAAGCAGGCATGGGATAGAGGGATAATTTGGTCTGAGATGCAAGTGCGACTAAAGCCTCAGCCAGTCCCACGGTGAGCTCTGAAGTTAGGTTGTCCCTTCTGAGATGACCTAAATTGCATAAATGGATCTGAGTCTTTGTACCTCCCATGCCATCCAAACATCCAGTCACCATATGAGGCCACACCCTTTGACTGAACCCAGTTCTGGAGAGGGACTGAGGTTTGGTGCAAGTTGCCCGCAGCCAGGATTCCCAACATCTGGAGGATGAGCACCCTAATCTTGAAGGCTGAATTCAGTAGCACATCCACTACAACTGAATATCTGATTCAAGGCCAAAAATTGTGGAGCTCAGAGCCACAACGAGCTTCTGATCTTTCACAGGCTGCTGAATGCCCCTGGCAGTCCACTGAAGTGATAATGTTAAGGAAGGAAATGATTAGAAGTAATTTGCTGAGGGATCAGAGTTGCATTTGGAGCTGTCAGCAAGTAATGAAGCAAGAATGTCAATCGACAGGTGAATCAAAGTCTGGGCAAAAGAAAGGGAGGAGGAAATTTGCTCAAAAAAAAAAGCAATTGCTTTAATTGAGGCTTGGGATGAGGAAAGTAGAGAAAGTTTGCAACTGCCAGAGATTGCTAAATAGGAAAAAATCTTTTGTGCACGTGTTGCTGGTGGGATTGGGACATGAAAGTTGTTGTGGGACTGAATCTCACTGGAAAAGTCAAGAATCAGAGCTGGTTTCAAAAAAACTCTTAACCTTCAAATAAAGGATCCCCTATCTCTATATTGAACCTGGCAATGAATACCTCTCTCTTTTCTTTGATTGGCAAGGATGTGTAGAACACTAAGATACACACACACACACACACATTTTTTTGTTTGTTTGTTTGTTTGTTTTGAGACAGGATCTCGCTCTGTCACCCAGGCTAAGTGCAGTGGCATGATCATAGCTCACTACAGTCCCAATCTCCTGAGCTCAAGCTATCCTCCTGCCACAGCCTCCTGAGGAGCTGGGACTGTAGGCATGGACCATCACATTCAGCTGATTTTTAATTTTTTGTAGAGATGAGGTCTCCTGTGTTGCCCAGGCTGGTCTCAAACTCTTGGACTGAAGGGATCCTCACACCTCAGCCTCCCAAAGTGCTAGGATTACAGGCATGAACCACCACACTTGGCAAATATTTAATTAAATATTAAATATATTTAATTGTTTGATAAAAAGGGAGAGAGGCTCTCCTTGATGGAAGTAATAGGTTCTGGAATGCAGTGTGTTCTGCTCGGAATGCCCTCTGACCACTGCCTCCATGTGTCTAATGTAACCTATGATATTACCCATAGAGGTGCCGCTTTTTCATTGGGGGGCACTGCTCCAAAAGGTGCCTGGAACCAGGTTAAACCATTGAGGTTATAAGGAATAAAGGGCCTTTATAATAAAGACCATTTCTGTGACTGTGTTCTGAAACTGATAAAAAGCACTTCTTTCTGTCTTTGGTGTCTTCCTTGATAGTTGTAATAAGAGTAGTAGTAGTACTTCTTTTTCTTTTTTCTTGTTTGATTTGTAAAAAAAAAAACCACTTTTCCTTTCCTCTCTGGTGTTTGAATGCACCCAGTCTCATTTCAGCAGTCCACAATGACATACTGAAAGTTGTAATAGAGCTACAGCTTTGCTGTATAGAGGTCCATGGATATGTTTTCTAATTATAGTCATTCCTGAGCTGTTTGTAACTATTTCAGACTGCTCACCCAGCTGTATGCCACTGGCTTATTTCTATTTCAGGAATCATCTCTTCCTCCTCCTCCTCCTTCCCCTCCCATTCCCAAATCCCCACATTAGTAGCAGCCAAGTTATTTTCAAGTACAGTGTATATGTAAGTGATCTTGATCTGCTAAGAAAAGACATACTGTTTGTTTTTATTGGGCAGGCAGCATCCTAGGGAAAAGGAGAATTCCAAGTCTAATTTGGTTAGAAAGCATCCTTTTTCGCAACAGTGAGGACTGCAGGTATCACTAAAATCATCGCTGTTAATTACAAATTGGATTAAGTCCTCTCTGTTCCACCAACCCTGCTTTTAAAATTTCTTCTCTGCTTTTCATTCAGAAACTGCCTCAGCCTACACTCCGTTATCTACCTCCAGGCTTTATTGCAACACCTCCCACTGCCTCTCTCCTGGACCACCTTGTCCACACTGCACACAGTTGCCAAATTCAACTTTCTATGTTGCAAACCTCATTGTGGCTCCCCCTGTGTAAAAACCTTGTAGTGTTTCTCATCTCCATGAATCAGTAATCCATGGTGCTTAGTAGCATCTGAAAGGCCATTCCGAATCTATCTCTAGCCTACCTCTGTGGACCTTATCTCTTGGCTCTCCCACCTGACCCCACCCACATCTCTACCCCTTGCTTTTTGCTTTTCTTTTCCCCAAATTCTGAGCTGTTTATACGTTCTTTCCCTTCATGGTGTTTTATACCTCAGTGCTTTCATGCATGTAGTTCCCAGTGTCTGGAATGATCTTTTGGATGAATAGTGACACTTCAAGAAATATCTTTGTCCCAACTTCAGAAACCTAATTTTCATTCTGATGAATAGCTCCCACGGTTTTTTCCCTGGGCTATTTTACAAGTATTGAGGATTCACATGTTAATCCTGAAATGTGCTTTCTAAAAAAAAAAAAAAGCTTCATCTGAGAACCCATTAAACCTCTAGTTTAAATACCCAGGCATTCTCAAAAATTGAATTTGCATTGTCTTTGCTGCAGTATCTTCTCAGGTAACCAATGCAGTTAGGTCAGATTGATACATCATGTTGTTAAGACCCCCTACTGTCTCTAGGATAGTACAAAAGATGCAGCTACGGAAGAGAACAGAACTGTGCTCCTGAACATGGCGTGGCTGCCGAACCTCACAGATAATCCTGAAGCAGGCAATCTCTGCAGACTTCTGGGGTGATTTGAGCATGTGTAGCTTTTGCTGGCAGCTGAGAGAAATGGGAAGTCCCCTGAGCTGAAAGTTGGGAGCACTACATCCTCAATAACCTAAATCTGCCACATACAGTCTGTGATCCTGGGGAAGTCATTGGACCTCTTTGAGTCATGCTGTCCTCAAATGTAAAATGAGTTTTACATTTAAATGTTCTAAATAAGTTCCTTTAGAATGTTTTAATTAAATATTTGTCCATCTGTATCAGATAATATTGGTGATCTCATTCAATATTTTTTGTTCCCTTTTTGATTACTTTTGTACCCCCAGGCCTCAGCGTGGCTTCTCTTGCAATAGCCAGCATGGCTTGTTTTTAAGAAAGTTGTCCTCAGTCTACTACTCTATTGCCTCTGGCTGGAAAAACTTGGGTAGGTGCAAGGTGTCCACCAGCATTTTCTTCTGGGATTGGGCTGCTGCCAGCTCTGGCACTTTGCCTGGGACTATAGCCTTGTCTGGACTCCTCTTTCCCTCCATGTGGGAGTCCTTCCTTATCAATCATTTGCACTCGAATCCATGTCTTAGGATCTGCTTATGGGTTGGACACAGCCCAAGATATTCTCTATCTAGGTATCCTGGTTGAGTTTGTTAATAAAATTTCGGTTTGGATTTAGATGAGGCAAACCAAACTTGGTTAGGGTAAATATAGGAGGAAGGTGCCTTGTCTCCTGAACTGTGTTTGATAAAGTGCTTAATAAAGGTGGCTTCCAAAGTGGTTCCAGGTAAAGAAGTACTAAAAAGGCCTCTTTATTAATGTATGGATTTTCTGTCACTGATGTTTGTCTGCCTATGAATAGTTTAGACTAGATTTTTCAAGTAAGCACTTTATAATATCTGTAACTCTTTCTAGGTGTTTTATAAACAACTAACTGGGTAGAGCAGCAACAACAAAGAGCTGTAGGTTTTCTGCCAGTATCTTCTAGTTTTTACCTCCTCAAAAGCTATTTTAAACA
This sequence comes from Pongo pygmaeus, assembly GCF_028885625.2. NCBI lineage: Eukaryota > Metazoa > Chordata > Mammalia > Primates > Hominidae > Pongo > Pongo pygmaeus. Next base: position 78,393,164 of record NC_072388.2, read on the forward strand.
AATATATGTCTAATTAAATCTCAAGGGAATGTGAAATAAAAACTGGAATTTGAGTTCAGAGTACCTGAAAGAGCATTTTTGGAAAAGACTTTGTTTATGCCATTTGTGCATATGTAGATGGAATCAAAATGTATAAGATAATAATAGAAAGGTGCCATTGAGCCTCCAAGTAGAAGCCTGATGACTTCACTTATGCCCGGCTCATCACCCAAGTGTACAGTTAGTCATGATTTGATATCTGTTGTAGATTAAGCCTGTTGCACACAGTTTCTACCCTGATGTTTGGCATGGGCCATGCACCATACATTGAAACAAGATTTTGAAGTAAATAGAACCACATTTTCCACTTTCTTTCATGCTGTTATTTTCTCTGCAAGATGCATTCTGGCTCCTTTTGTGAAACCTCAGATTTGATTCTACAAGCTGCTGAGAAACACAGCACCTGTATGCCACCCACCAAAGAGAGTTTTTACATAGTCTGTTGTACATAGAAAGCATGTGGGTGTGAGTATACATATGTGTGATGAAATGGTTCAATTGACATTGTACTTACAAGATAAACTGCATGTATCACCAAATTATTTGACTTCTCTACTCAGAAAGCATTAAATTAAACATTTATAATTTAATATACACTTAATAAAATTAATATTTATGAACACATTTGCCTTGGGAATTAAAAGTGGAAAACAGTGTCATTTACTTGCTAACGGCCACCACAGTGCCATGCGGTTACAGACTTGATGGCCCGCATCCCAGTGACATTGCTCCAAGACCAGAGACAAGACCATTTTTTGTTTGCATGGAGCTAAGTATTATTTTCAGAAAATCAAAACCAAAAGGTATGTTTTGCTTCCTAGCTCAGGGTCTCCGGAGACCTGACCTGCCAGGTATCATTTGCTCATTTTATTTAAATAAAATAAAATAAATATTCAATGGAGAAGTTAAAAGTCTCTTTCTAACTCAACTCTGTATCTCAAAGAATTATTTTCTCATTCTGTCAAGCCATGTTAAAATTTTCAGGTAAAGTCGTGGTCATTTCTACATTTTGTTTCCTGTTTGTCTTGCATCTCTTAAAATGGTTTTAATGTTAGAAGCTACTTGACAATGTATGTGTAAATAGATTTAACTCAGCAATCAATATATCATCAATAATAATCATTAATTTATACATAAACATCACATGGGTAGCTTTCCAAGTCCATCCTTTTTTTTCGTGAGCTCTTATGCTGGTTCAGAGGTGATATATGCCATTTTTATAAAGTGAAGAAGTGGAGCAGTATAAATTGTACAAAGCAAGTATTGAGCACTGCGAAGTTCACTGTTCCTTAGAGAAATCAGCTATGCATTTACTGCTAAAAACAAACCTTTCATAAAATATTTTTTTGGGCACCAACCTACTGAAGGAGTAAGGAAAAGAAGTGGATGAGTTTAGCATTTACCCTTTGGAAGCTTATAGCCTGGATGGCAAGATCAAATTAACATGAGAAGGCAGTTCGGTGTAATGGTTAAGAGCCTTCGGATTCAGCCGCAGAAAGTGAATTGAATTCTAATTGAGCCCCTTTTTAGCTGTACAACTTTGTAAAAGCCCTTTACCTTCTATACCTCAGTTTTCTTATCTTTAAAATAGAAATGCTAATATCTACCTAATAGTGTTGTTACTGTTGTTTCTTAAAGATTGACGACAAGGTGTATGAACAGCATGCCTGGAAAATACTGGATGCTCCTCATAAGTAGTTATTTATTTATTAATATCACTGACACAAATGAAATAATCCATCTCTTCCTACCCCAGCACACTTATCATAACAAATTTGTAATTTCTATGTTTACACTATCTTTTCTGATGAATTGATCCCCATAGTATATTTAGAGCAGTGGTGTCTGGATTTGTACAAATCTCTGTAACTCTAGAACTTCACCCAGTGGCCAATACATAAAAGGTTCGAAATAATTATTTGTTATTGTCATTGTAATGGGGGAAGAATATGCTCCAAAACAAAGATACTGATTTTAAAAACTACCACATTTTCAAAATTTTTTTTTTTTTAATTCTAGAGACCAACATCGAGAGTAGGAGTACTCAGTATGATTATTTACAGTAATATATTTATTGGGTAAATTAGGCACCATCTGGTGTGCTAGCTTAGATGGCTCTAGTTCTTTATTAATAGATATATGAGACTCTGGGGTAATAGGTTGCTAGATCCATATGCTATTCAGGAGACAAATTTAGTATACGGTAAACTTGCTGCAGGATCAAGTCGCATAAGAAAATGAATTGAAGTGGAAGAAATGCTTAGGTTAACCCAACAACTCTGATAATTGACCAATGTGGCAAGGGCCATTCTGTTCCAAAAATAATTAACAATATGATCAGTACTGAATTAATGTTGTTACGGATTATAGGTTTCAAATTTTCCCTTGTTAGCAAAATCACCTTTTAAATAATCTCATAGGGTTTTGAACAAACAGCACAGCGTTTCTTTGTTTTTTTAAATAGAAACCCGTACTTGAGAAGGTAGCAAGAGTAGCAAAGAGACCTGGATCTCTGTAATAAGTTCTTGGCCTGGTCTTCATTCTCAATTCCAAAAATTTTGAGGGAAATAAACAGCTGTCCAAACAAAATGCTGAAAGAATATCCCTGGACAAACAGAAAATCTCAGCCTCCCAAAGTGCTGGGATTACAGACGTTAGCCACCGCACGTGACCTAAAAACAGAAAATCTTAGAGGGGCATCAAAGCAAATCATATGGATGGAGACTGTGAATATGAAGAAAGGCACACAGTAATCTTCAGCCAAAGCAAAGACTAACATGACCTGTTCAATAAGATGGAAGCAATGTTTAAAAAACAAACAAACAACAACAAAAAACTGTCCTCCTTCTCCGCCAAATTCAGGATGCATGTTTTATCAGCCCGTGTGCTATTAATCTATTTATGATTATTCTATTTCATTTTCTCTCCCATGCTTTTCTCATTCTCCTCATTCTAGGTAAGTATAGGAAGCATCAGGGCTGGGGCCATAAAAAGCCTGTGGCCAAGGACATTGCAATAAGACAGAGAATTTTAGATACTTCATTAATTATTTTTTCTACCAATTAAGGATTCCTTGTGTAATGACTAAGAACAAGGAGAAGACAGCAAAATAAGACTAATGCTAATAAAAATATCTAATACTCACAGAGTACTTATGATGATATAAGCCTTGTTTTGTTTGCTTAGATTATTCTGTCTGGTGTTCTTAGCAGCCTGTATGCTGGGCAATAAAAATAGAGTCTCAGGAAAATAGAACCAAGTTTGCTATAATTTGGAGACACAAAACTAAGCTAAGATTCTTTAAATAATGTTCATGGGGAGTTTGTGAATATGATTTATCAGAAAGAGCTGCTTCCACCAGGGCTCATAATAATAATGGTTCCCCTGAACTGGATGCTAAATGTATCACCTGGTTATTTTGGGCTTCTCTTGCCAGTATGCCTATAGAAAACAAAAACAAAAACTTTTGCTATAACCTTGATTATTCAGAGAAAATAAGGTTTCTGCTACACAGCAGGGACAGGACATGGTTGGCAACTGGGAAAGACACTCAGCAAATATTATAGATACCAGAAGGAACCTGGAGAAACTCTGATTCTTTTTCATTTTGTTCTTAAAAAGTAGGCATCTGAAATGTTGTGCCCAACTTCAACTAAAGAAAAAACACTATTGTTGGGTCTAGACACAAAGCCTGATTTGCTGATTTTTTTTTCTTCATTTAGTTATTTTATTGTTCTGTAAACGTGGACTTACCTTTTTTGCTTCTTTATTTTATCTTTTGGTAGAACCTTGAGCAGGGATACCCTAGGCATTCAACTGTTCCATGTGATCAGTGTCTGCCCTAAAATGTCTGAATTCCTGTACTGCATTTCCCAGTGAAGTTTAGTGTTTATGGCAATCCTCCTGATGGGGAGAGAAATGAGCAGGTGAGGCCAAAAGCAGCATCTGTGACTTGCTAGGATCAGCTGGCTCTGCCTGCATGATTTCCACTTCAAAGGGTACACAGACAACTTAGTGATAGTCCATTTATTACAGCCTGGTCTTGTCAATTAGTCAAAGTTATCTTTTATACAGCTACAGTAAGTAATGTAAAATCATTTACAATATAGGTGTTAGAACAGCAGAGACCCTCAGAGTTCATGTATTTGACTTCCTCATTGCATGGTTGAGGAAATTATGAAATGCATGTCTTTAGCTTCTTCATTCTACAGTATTTATTGAGTTTTTTTTATGAAGAAGAAGGATAAAAAGATACAAACTTGTATGAAATTAGGGAACTAGAAAATCTAACTCATTTTCTCTTTTATTTCCTGTGTCTTTGGCATCTCTATTAGATCTGGTCCATAGTAGGTCTAAATAAGTATTTATTGAAGAAATAATACATGCTTTATAAATGTTGGCCGAATGGCTGATTGAATGGATAAAAAAGCTTCATAAAGAGAGTGATACTTGTACTACGTCTTGCAGGATGTGGGAGAATTGGAAAATGAGTAGCATAAAAGAGAGAATAGAGAAATTAACCAATATTATAGTACAGCCAACAGCAAAGATTGAACTAAAATTCTGGTCTGGTCTAGAAGTAAACCAATAGGCTCACTTTCCAAAAGAAAATCTTCTGAAGCATTTAAGATTATTTAATAAGGAAGAATTTCCTCTGGTGTCCTGAATGAGGAATCTTCAGGGCAAGAAAGGTCCTGTCCTATTTATTATCCTTAAGAAATTCCTAGCTATTTTTAGTTCTCAACATCAGCTACTTCTCATTACTAAGTAAAAGCCAGATTACTTAACTTGCACTCACCCTAGTTCATCTTATCCACTGGCAGCAAATTCCTTCCTTAGAATGCTTCCCCATTGGCTTTGGAGAAGTGAAAAGGATTAACATATATGGCAGTGGAGTGTTTTATGTAATAGTCATTTTATTAACCCCATTATCTAGCTGTCAGGGTGCTGGGTAGAGAAGAAGGGAGGAGGAGGAAAGTAGTTGTTGGCACTGGGGGTTCAGAGCTGCCCCAGCTCCTTGAGATGAAGGGATGAAAATAAATCCTCCGTATTATTGAAGCATGTGGATGCCATGAAGCAGTGGGACCTGAATCAATACATTGCATTTACAGCAGAGCAAAAGAAAGAATAAGGTTTTCAGAGTTTATTTATCCTGCTTCTCTGAAAAATACCTATGTGAACTATTGGGCTGAGAGTGTTGATTCCATTGAATTTGACTCTTTCACTGCCATGCCTTTGGAGAGAATGCCTTCCCAAAGAGTCATATCCAAATGTAATGTCCCTCCCATCTCTTATGAGTGACTTACTTTTGGTATTCCACTGGGTGGAAAAAAGCGTTTCTTACAGGATATATGAACTAATAATAGTTATACGACTGCTTCGAATTTGTCGCGCTCCCCTTGGATAAGTTTAATATGATTTTGTACACATTAATTAATTTCCCTAATAACAGACAAGATAGAAGGAAGCCACTACCGTCCTTTCCAGTGCATCAGATGAATCAAAATGAATCAAAGGGCTGGGCATGGTGGCCCACACTTGCAATCCCATTACTTTGGGAGGCCGACACCAGTAGATCACTTGAGGCCAAGAGTTCAAAACCAGCCTCAGCAATATAGTGAGAACCCATCACTACAAATTCCTTTTTTTTAAATAGCTGGACATGGTGACCCATGCCTGTAGTCCCAGCTACTTGGGTGGCTGAGTCAGGAGGGTTGCTTGAGCCCAGGGGTTCTAGACTGCAATGAGTTATGATCACCACTGCAGTCCAACCTGGGTGACAGAGTCAGACCTTGTCTCTAAAAAATAAATTTAAAAATAACATTAATTAATTAAAATGGATCAAATAAACACATACATATTGTGGAGACTGTGAAAAATAAGCCTTGTTCTATGTGTCTCAGGTTTACCTGAACTCCAAGTAGCCCTGATGACTATATGGCAGTGATCGCAATAAGCAATAGCATAAAGGACTTTGAGAAATCAACAGATCTTATTTTTAAAAATGAATTTTCTTAAACATGTATTTACTTGGCTGGCAGTGGTGGCTCATGCCTGTAATCCCAGCAATTTTAGAGGCCGAGGCAGGCAGATCACAAGGTCAAGAGATCAAGACCATCCTGGCCAACATGGTGAAACCCCGTCTCTACTAAAAATACAAAAATTACCTGGGTGTGGTGACACACACCTGTAGTCGCAGCTACTCGGGAGGCTGAGGCAGGAGAATCACTTGAACCCGGGAGTCGGAGGTTGCAGTGAGCTGAGATCGCACCACTGCACTCCAGCCTGGTGACAGAGCAAGACCCCATCTCAAAAGAAAAAAAAAAAAAGAAAGAAGAAAAAAGAAAAAAAATGTATTCACTCAATATGATTAAGTACCTACTCTGGGCTAGATATTAATTAGATCATTGAGAGTGTAGATGTAAGCCAGGCAGACAGACATAAATTCTCATGGACTTGCATTCTAGAAGGAGATTGAAGAGATGAGGCAACAGTTGTAGAGAACACCTTACTGCTCGTGGGATAGAAAATTACCACTGGGATGAGGGAAAGTTGTTACTTTTGATTGTGGTCAAGGAAAGCTTTTCAGGAGATCACCCTTGGCTTGAGGCTCATTGATAAGAAGAGGCCAGCCATGCAAACATCTGGGGGAAGAGGAAAGAGCAAGTGCAAAGGTCCCAAAGCCACAGAGATGTTTATGTGCTGGGAGAACAGAAGAAATCCTAGTGCTTGTAGAGCAGTGAACAAAAGGAAGTATGAGGCCAGGTAAAGTAAGAAAGGTTGGCAAGGGTCAGATCATGGAGGGCCTTTGAGGCCATTGTAAAGAGTTTCATTTCATTCTAAGGCAATTGGAGTCCATTTGAGAATTGTGAGCAGGAGAGTGATAGGTACCAACGGCCAGTATGTGATGACAGATAATGTGATCTATGCTCCTATTTTTAGGGGCAGGCCTCCTTAAAGATCCATTTATTGATTTAACAATATTAAATGAAAGTTCACTATATGCTGTGCAATAGTGTTCTAGGGTTTCAGCAATGACTATGACAGGTCTCCAGCTTTATTGAGCTTACATCTTATTGAGGAGAGGCAGACAAAAACGAATAAGAACCATGAAGAAAATATAAAGAGTTTATATGATAAAAATTAATGGGATGAAGTGCTGGAAATTTCACTGGGTTGGAGACCACTAGGGCTACTTCAGTAATTAGTTTTGAGGTCTCCTGTTGTTTCTCAGCCCTGATGGTCAAGAAATTCTTTCCTGTTTTGCTTGTTTCCATTTCTATCTATTGCTTTTTATTCCGTTATCCTCTTATGTAGTACATAGCCCTTTTTCTGAAAGTCTTATCTCTGATGAAGAAAACACTTTTTCTCTTCAAACAGTAACTTAGTCTTTTGCTTTATTTCCTAGAGACTCTGCTTTCCTAAAGTTTTTCATATTTGTTCTATGTATTCATTCCTTTCATTATTTTTGTTGCTCTTCACATAAAAATATAAAAACTTGTCCTGTAAAGAAGTATTAATTTAGACATCATTTAGCCAGAATATAGCAGAAGAATCATTTTACAGTTCCTATAAGGTACCTACTAATCCTTCCTCCTCCCTGCCTCCTCCCTGTCTTCTCTTTTCTCCTTTCCTTCCTTTCTTTTTCTCCTATCCCAAAATACTAGTTAAATAGTTTCTCTCCTTTAAGACACTTTAAAGATAACTTCTTCATAATGAACTTTTGTGTGTATAAGCATTTCTTTTCCTGTGAAGAAGCAGCAGACAATTTTTTTGTTTTAAAGACATTTTAGAAGATTTAAAAAAATTATTGTAAGAACACCTAACTGTGAGATCTATCTTCTTAATAGATTTCTAAGTGTACAATACAGTATTAGTAACTGTAGACATTATGTTGTGCAGGAGATCTCCATAACTTATTCATCTTGCATTACTGAAGTTTTATACCTGTTGATAAAAACTAAAGATCCTTTTCAAGAAATACTTCTTAAGCGATGGCTTCCCCTGCTTGTGGAAGCAGGGGAAATAACATCAAGGGTCAGTAACCCTTGGTGTTATTGACCATCTTGGGATTAAGTTCCATTAAGAAAGACAGTGTTAGACATTGTGGAGAAATAATAGCAAGGAAATGTTTCTTCTGGTCCACCAAAATATTGAGGGACCAATTTTAACCTCCACACCATTTCTCCTGGGGTTTTCAGGACAAGAAAAAAGGAGCTGTGGCTTGCTGCTATTTTAGTAGTCAAATAAATATTTTTAAATTGCTTGCTTCATTAGTAGGATGTTTTTCTGAAAAGACAGAGTATATACCCCTCAGGATATTTCTGCCAATGTGTTAAAGTATTTGTAAAAAAAATGAAATAAATGGCTTTGTAGAATGTTCTTGTTTCCCAAGTGGCTACTGATTTTCTTAAGAAAAAGGTAGCAGCAATTTACTGAAAAACAAAAATGACCTTTTATTAATCAAGAGAAATAAGATAACTAATTTAGATTGAATGTGTTTATCCTACCAGGGTCCAAAATTTCTATTTTCATATATTCTCCTTTTCTTATAAAGGCTCCCTTTGGAACTATCTAGGAAGGACCTGCCAACATCCTTGAACAGTGACCATTCAGTCTCTACTATACTAGAACCCATCTGATGATGAAATTTTGACTATATTTTTGGAGATTTCATTCTGTCATTGGATAGCTCTAGAAAGTGCTTTTACACCTTTTGAGCTCTGGTCTTGAGTCCAGTAATTTTTACCTATCAGTCCTTGTTCTGCCTTCCAAAACCGCATAATCCTCCTTCAACTTGATGTCCTTTATGTGTTTTGAGATGGCCACCATGGGCTTCCAAGGGTTCCTGGCTAAATATCCTGAGCTCATACATGTGTTCTTCATACAGCAGCACTTTGAGGCCTCTCTCCATGCTGGTTACCTTCCTCCCAAGTCTGAGTTTTAATGTCCTATTTAAAATGTTATGAACACAGCTACTTAGAAAGCTGTGCCGTCATCTCAGAGTAGAATCAGACAGGGACCTCCTTCACACGAAGTGCTTCCTGTGAGGACCTGTGTAATCTGCTTTGTCTTCTGCTATTATTTGTTTCTTCCCTTCTCTCCTTTGCATCATCCACTCCAGCGACACTGGTTTCCTTGCTGTTCCTCACACAAGCCAAGCACCCTTTAACTTCCTTTTAAAGCCCTTTACCCTTTTTTCCTCTGCCTTGAACTCTCCTCCTTCAGAAGACATGGGGCATTCTCCCTCTCTGCACTCAGGTTACCATTGCTGTCCCCTCAGAGGGGCCTGCCCTTCCCAACCCGTTCTAAACAGCCCTCCCAAACCATGACTAACCCTTGTCATGCTTTTATTAGCCCTTGAAATTCCAAGACATTATATTATCATTCTATTTCTTTGTTTATTGTCTGCTATCATTATTAGAGTATGATCTCTATTTAAAGTCAACGACTTTGCTAGTTCCTGAATGTCTTTTCAGTACCCAGAAAAGGGCCTAGCATATAGAAGGAGCATAATAAATATTTGTGAATGTATTGACTAATTTACTATCCATGCAGATTATCTTTAGGCAGAGGATAGAGAATAAGACTTTTTAGTACATATTTAACAGTGTGTGTAGCCATCCATACAGTAAAGAATTCTGCAACTCACAGTCACCCGAAACAGCATTTGAGCTTTTAGGTACTACAGAGCAACCTATGTCTGTGTGTGCATAGATATGTGTGTACATGTACACACTTATATATATACATACACGTACATACACACATATATTCGTATACATGCATGTACATTTATGTATGTATTATGTGTATATCTCTGATTAAATGGGTGAACATGTGGTTTGGAGACCCGTGTCCAAGCCCTCTAGATTGTAGGAGCTGGAAATGACAAAAGTGCATGAAGTGAAGGAAAGTGAGCCAGCAGGACTGCTCACTGCACATGAATTTCCAAGGATACAGTTGTTCTTGAACAATCACAGTCAGTATATCAAAATAAGTGCTTTATTGAGTAGGGTAAAAGGAGTTGCTGGCAAGACTGTAAATTCTCTCGCAGAACAAATGATAACCGAGCCCAGGAGCCCTTTTGTTCTGGGGGGAGGGGGCATAAATTCCCTGAAAATATCTGTCACAGGGAATTGCTCTGCATTCATCATGCCCGCCTCCTGCATCATTCATGAATGTCATGAGAGTCTAAAGAATTGGCACTTCATAGTGAAGATGATTAAATAGCCACTATCCTTGTCTTTTCTGCTGCACAGTGCTTTTAAAGGAATTCCATTTAGGCTGTAGCATACCCCTTCCAATCCCTTTGCATTTCTTGCAACCTGAGGTTTCTGACATCAGAGGAAGGCCCTTGCTTGTTGGGACTGGACAGAGCTGGTGGGCTAGCACTTCAGTTTGCTTATTTTCCTTTGATGGAGACAATAGGATCTGGAAAAAAAAATGCCATAAAACTCAAAGCAAATCATTTTTTAGGGAGTATAGAAATTGCTATTTTAGTTTAGATTCTGCAGTGAATGAGCTGTAATTTTTTTCAGATATTTTCACTTCTCATCACTTCCTTGTGGACTAAGAATAATGAATCAGAACAAGACACTTTTATATATGATTTGCTATTTTATATATTCAAATATAAGGCCTCAAGTCATTTTGTAGCCAATAAAACCTATGTATGTAGTGTAAATACTGATGTAACAGAGTATAAGATATAGAATCGACCGGGCGCAGTGGCTCATGCCTGAAATTCCAGCTCTTTGGGAGGCTGAGGCAGGCGGATCACCTGAGGTCAGGAGTTTGAGACTACCCTGGCCAACATGGTGAAACCCCGTCTCTACTAAAAACTATAAAAATTAGCCACGTATGGTGGCAGGTGCCTGTAATTCCAGCTGCTTGGGAGGCTGAGGCAGGAGAATCGCTTGAACCCGGGAGGTGGAGGTTGCGGTGAGCTGAGATTGCACCACTGCACTCCAGCCTGGGCAATAGAGGGAAACTCCATCTCAAAAAAAAAAAAAAAAAAAAGATATAGAATCTTACTTCTGTCCTCTCCCCTGCATGCATTTCTTGTATGTATACATATTCTCTGTCTCTGTCTCTCTCCCTCTCTCCACACATACTCACTCCCTCTCTCTCTCTCTCTGTCTAAGTGCTCTGGAGTAATTCTTACTACCCAAACAGCATCCTTAAGTGACAGAGTGCAAATGATTGAATTAGCATTGATCAACTCAGGTATATGTAGAATCTAAAACAGTTGAAGTACACAGTAGAATAGTGGTTACCAGAGGCCTCAGGCTGGGGGTTGGAAGGAGGAGATGTTGGTCAAAGGGTACAAAATTTCAGTTAGGAGAAATACATTTGTGAGATCTATTGCATAGTATGGTGACTACAGCTAATAATAATGGATTGTAAATTGCAAAATTGCTAAGAATAAATTTCAAAAGTTCTCACCACAAAAAATAATAAGTATTTGAGGTGATGGATGTGTTAATTAGCTTGATTTACATCATTCCACGTAGTTTACATATATCATAACATCACATTGTACCCCATAATTATATATGATTATGATTTGTCAATTAAAAATAAGGCCAGCGGCGGTGGCTCACGTCTATAATCCCAGCACTTTGGTAGGTCAAGGTGGGAAGATCTCTTGAGGTCAGGAGTTTGAGACCAGCCTGGCCAACATGGCGAAAATATAAAAGTTATCTCTACTAAAAATATAAAAGTTAGCTGAGCATGAGGGCACATGCCTGTAATCCCAGCTACTTGGGAGGCTGAGGCACGAGAATCACTTGAACTTGAGAGACAGAGGTTGCAGTGGGCCGGGATCACGCCACTGCACTCCAGCCTGGGCAACAGAGCGAGACTCTGTCTCAAAAAAAAAAAAAAATTAAAATTTATTAAATTAAAAATATAAAGTTGGTCAATAAACAAATTTTCGTAAGCACTTATGTTAGAGGCAACAGAAAGTATATAGAGAGAACAGCAGACTGTAATTAGGAGAGAGGAGCTTTGATTTGTTTCCACCAGTCATCACTATCACCTCTGATAAATTCTATAACTTCCCAGGGCCTCAGGATTTGCATCTGTAAATGAGGACACAAATGGTGGCTCCAGGATTCTCCTTCCACTCTTATGACACATGGCTTTATGTGTCAGCAGGGGACTCAGCCATCATGAGGGAACAGAAAAAAAAAAAAAGCTCATGATATCACCACTATTTCTGAGGAACTCATAATTTAATTATGTCTGCAATCTCTAAGCTCTGCTGGGAAATGAGCTCCAGCATAACACGGGTTCTGGGTCTGTAGTGGCATCGTTGACTGAAAGATAGGTAATTTTTAAAATACTGGTATGACCTTTGGCTGTGATTTCCTCATAGTAAACATAATATGATTTTTGTGCCAATTTTCTGTTAATTATGGGCGTCTCCTAAAAGTTTATGACTTTAGGAAGAATGTTCTTTTTAAAGTAGAACTTTCAACACATGTTAAGAGATCCAGTTAAATAGATGGATCATGGAAATTGGGTCATCACTGGTTGTTATCAGTAAGAGGATCCCTTAGAGAAAATGTGTTCACCTGTTACCGTAGAAGTCTTGTGAGCTGTGCCTATAAGTTACCAGTGGCTTCAAGGCAGGTAGACCTTTTGAGCTTTAATTTGTTCCTAGAAGGAACCTCTTCACTTCTCATTATCCAGACTTTCCCTAGAAGTGGGAGGGCTGATCAAAATGGTAGCCTTGGCACTTTGCATTCTGCTGCTCCAGCCATGTGGGTCTGATTTGTTCTCACTGCTGGTTTAAGAGAGATTAAAAGGAGCAAAGCTGTTCTCTAAGTTTCTTGATCTGCACTGTGGCAGCCAGAGTCAGAGGAAATGGAGACAATGGGAAAGGGACTAAATCCTCGAGAGTGATGTGTGTGTGATCTCTGGGAAGCAGACCCAGCGTTCAAATGCAGGCTTCAAATACTAGGTCATTGCTTTGGAGAATCTTCTTGCACCCAATACAACTTGCTACCTATGTGGCCCAATGTGCAGCAAAAGCTGAGCCTGAGAGATAAGGACAGACAGGATATATGGCTGAATAAAGAACTTTCAATTTCCTTTTCTTAGTAGACGGACAAGTATCACATCATTTAAAAAAAAAATAGCCATATAAAAAAGCAGTTTCCAATCTAAGTGCACATGGGCTATGCCAAAATCTTTTCACATGATTGACTTAATCAGAAGGCCTAATCTAACAGAGAGAAGCACTGTATTAATTTAAATATGGCAGGTGCTTTCTAAGTTTATTGCAAGAGTTAAAAGACCAATTATCTTGTATTTTTCCATAAAATTGCATTTTCTAAAAAGAGACTGGTGTGTCTGAATACATCCATCATAATAAATCTTCAAGCTTGGATGGAAGTGACTGCTGTTTATTTGCAGCATGTCGTATCTGTACTATTGAATCAATGCTAAAGCTATCATATTAGAACTAAGATGAGCGCCCGGAAAATGAGTTTTTATAGACTCACAGCGTGACTTTGTGAATAAAAGCATAAGGCCAGGACCAGGTGTAGAAAGTGCCTTATTCCAGGGCCTGATGACCTGGAAGGCAATTTTCAAATGTAGGGATTATGCAGTCACCTCTCACAAGGTCCAGGGTGAAGAACAAGTATGAAAACTTTCTATTTTCTGGGGAACAGGGGAATAGGCACACTTTCAAAGGTGGAAGATGTATTGAGATGAAACAGAGAAATTGAGATGGAAAGTGTACTTGAAATATATGTAATTAGGCAGGAGAAATGAGAATCACAAAACACTAGCAAAAGTCATTGTCTTGCTAAAAATAATAAAGGAAGAAAAACAAAGTATAAGTTAAGGCTTTGAAGGGGATAAACTATTAAGAAATTTCGCTTCTCTATTTATAGGAAATCAATTTTTAAAAGTATAAACTAATTACTAATATATTACATAATAATGCAGTGATGTTGCTTGTCTATGATAAAAGGTAAGGAATAAAAATTTGTTTAATGAATAATGAAAAATAGCTTTGACAGTTGGAGTTGATTTTGATTCATTTTGATCTCTTATGTGGCTCTTGGCTGTAGACTATCTTTGTTTTAAGAAGAGCAAACCCATTTGTCCTAATATTCCTGGAGAATTATTTTATTCAAAAGAATAAAAATATCAGCCGGGCGTGGTGGCTCACACCTGTAAACCCAGAACTTTGGGAGGCCGAGGCAGGCGGATCACCTGAGGTCAGGAGTTTGAGACCAGCCTGGCCAACATGGTGAAACAGAGATGGTGCCACTGCACTCCAGCCTGGACGACAGAACGAGACTCTGTCTCAAAAAAATAAATAAATAAAAATAAAAATAAAAATGTCATATATATAATATATAGAGAGGTTCAAATACGCTAAGAGAAAAAGAAGTCAAGATCATGTAAGCGTTATGATTACAACCACATGCAGACTATGTTTTTCTTCTGGCTGAAGGCCAGAGAGAAAGGCAAGTAGCTGTATATTCAGTGGGTGTTATTTGGTCAAATCGATTTACATAGTCTTGCAGGTCTTCCAAATACTAAATATTAAGTACTTGGAAAACAGCTGAGCAAAATCTGAGTGCATTCTATGATGATACAGTAGCACAGTCTTGCTTGGGACTTAAAATCATGGTTGTTTATGGTCATGGAGTTCTAACCAAACCCTTGAACACAAAATTCAGTGAGCTCAAAATGAAACTAACACTTTCACATTCTAATCTGTATTTCCTTTTCTATCTACTATTTTATTTGTCCAAATTTGAAAACTCTGAACGAACCCCAGATCCTTCTTTTTTTACTCCCCAAATATCAAATACATCACAAAAGGCTTTTATTCTTCATGTCTTTCATATCTGCTTCCCCTCATTTCTCATGCTCACTGATCCAATTCCAGTTTTCATCTCTCGTATCTGGGGTATTGCAGTGGTCTTCCTCTAAATCCACATGGTCACACATTGTCCTCCCTCCATCTTCTCTACTGCAGACAAAGTTATTTTTCTCAAACTGTACATTTTCTCACTGATCAATGTAGTCATTCTCCAACTTTTAAATATTAAAATCACTCTTTGAAAAATTGATATGGAACTTTTTTTTTTTTTTTAGACAGAGTCTTGCTCTTTCACCAGGCTGGAGTGCAGTGGTGTGATCTCGGCTCACTGCAACATCTGCCTCCCAGGTTCAAGTGATTCTCTTGCCTCAACCTTCCAAGAAGCTGGGACTACAGGCACATGCCACCAAGCCCAGCTAATTTTTGTATTTTTAGTAGAGACGGGGTTTCACCATGTTGGCCACGATGGTCTCGATCTCCTGACCTTATGATCCACCTGCCTCAGCCTCCCAAAGTGATGGGATTACAGGCATGCACCACCAGGCCTGGCTACTTTTGTATTTTTAGTAGAGACAGGGTTTTTCCATGTTGGTCAGGCTGGTCTCAAACTCCCAACCTCAGGTGATCCACCCACCTCGGCCTCCCAAAGTACTGGGAATACAGGCATGAGCCACCGTGCCCAGCCCAATCATATATTCTTTAACATTGTTGTATTATTTCCCAGCAGTTTGCAGCTTATTTTGTTTTAATGCTTTATTTTCCTAGTAACAAATTCTAAAACGATGTTGAATAATACTGTGATAATGAACATCTCTATTTTCCTGATTTTAATGGCAAAGGCTATATAATTTTGCCATTTAGTATGACAATACTTTGCTTTTGATAATCTCTATCATATTTAGAACATTTTAATTCTATCTTAATTAAATTTTTGAGGAATGGCTGCTGAATTTTTTCCAATACTTAAAAAAAATCCTGAGTAAAATTATATTCAAATTCTACTTTAATTAGGTGAAGTAATGAATTTTGTTAACAGATATCTGTAAGCTGAAATACACTACTTTTCATATTTCTGAAACCATATTTTTCTTCCAATATACCATTGAAATGCTATTCAAAAAATGTTTATCAATTTTCGTAAGTGAAATTAAAGTGTTTTGTTTTTGTGTAGCATATTTATTAGGTATTGGTATTAAAAATATGTTGGATTTACAAATGAATTGGAAAATTTCTTAGTCTGTTTGGGCCACTATAACAAAATACCATAAACTGAGCAGTTTTGTAAACAACGGAATTGTGTATTTCATAGTTCTGGCGGCTGAGAAGTTCAAGATCTAGGTAGATTGTATTGGTCTCTGGTGAGAATCTCTTTTCTCTTCATAGGCAACATCTTCTTCTTTAACCTCACATGGTGAAACCTTACATGGTGAAACCTTACGTGGTGATGTCTGTTTTATAAGATTGTTTGCCCCCACCATCTCCCAAAGACCTTACCCTATAATACGAACACATTGGAAGTTAGGATTTCAACATAGGAATTTGCAGGGGGATCATAGGCATTGCAGTCCATTTCATGAAGATTTCTAACCTTGCCTGTAGTATGGTATAAAATGGAGTAATTTAGAAATTATCTCTTATCTTAAAAGTTATGTTGAAAGGTAGATGAAAATTACCTGTAAAATCACCTAGATCTGTATTTTTTAATTATTAAAACTTGAGTCTCCTTTCCAATGATGTCTATGGTCATTAGCTTATTGAGTTTTTCTACTTTTTCTTAGAAATCTTTGACAAGTTATACTTTTTCCTAGAAATGATCCATTCCTTCTGACTTTCAAATATATTGCTTTAAAGTTGTATGAAGTATGATTTTATATTTGTAATCTTTTCTATTATGATGGTTATATAATTTCTAATGTTCTATTTTTCTCCTTTAGCTTTTATTTCTGTTTTTTTAGAGGTTTATATATTTTCTTTGACATTTTAAAGAGCAAACTGGGATTTTTTTAACTTTTATATTATTTCAAATATTATCGGGTAAATTTCAGTTTTTATTTTTAATCATCAAAAACCATCTTATTTATCTTATTTTTGTAATAGTGCATTAAGGTGAAAGTTCAGTTTATTTATGTTTATTTTCCTTATTATTATATAAGACATTTTCTTCTGAGTTTCTGAGTAAAGCTTTATCTGAAGTTTATACAACTTGATATATAAAGCTATCTCTTCATTAATACTCTAATTATTAGGTTTTGGTCTTTTTTATTATATATTTTAAGATTTATATATTTAAGATGTATAAAGAATACTGTTTGTTCAATAACGTAATTATAGAAATCATTAAGGATTTCTTTGTCAACAAGAATGTTATCAGTTTAACAAACGTTCCAATTTGAAATACATATGAATTACTGAATATGCTTCTTAGGTAAAATTCCTGAGTTGCTTATCACCCAATCATCATGGTCATTCTTTGCCAATTTATTTAAGCACTTACTGTGCCCCTATGTGTTCCAGGCACTGTGATAGTTACCAGGAATTCTTTCATATCCAAACTCTTCTAGTTGTGAAAGAACCCAAATTTGAACTAGCTTAGACTACATGAGTTAGCCGTTAAAAGTTGTGTATAAGAAAGACATGGCCAGGCACAGTGGCTCATGCTTATAATCCCAGCATTTTGGGAGGCCAAGACGGGCGGATCACTTGAACCCAGGAGTTTGAGACCAGCCTGGACAACAGAGTGCAATCCTGTCTCTACTAAAAATACAAAAATTATCCGAGCATAGTGGCGGGTGCCTGTAATCCCAGCTACTCTGGAGGCTGAGACAGGAGAATCTCTTGAACATGGAGGCAGAGGTTGCCGTGAGCCCTGATCACCCCACTGCACTCCAGCCTAGGTGACAGAGCGAGACTCTGTCAAAAGAAAAGAAAAGAGAAGAGAGGAGAGGAGAGGAGAGGAAGAGAAGCAGAGGAGAGGAGAGGAGAGGGACAAAGGCACAACTTCACAATATGGATTATAAAAACTAAGTATTTTAAAAATGATAAGATTTTTCTCTCTGTGGCCAAATCTAAATTCAACAGCTTGTCTTTACTCTTTCAGTCAGGATTGATTTTCTCATGACTTTCTCCCCATGAGCAGAAATGTGGCCACGGCAGCTGTGTGTCTCTTATGTCACAGTTTTATCATCAGAGAGGCACTGATGGAGTGTTTCTCTGGTTCCAGGTTTAAAAAAAAAAAAAAAAGTTCATTGAAGTTCTCTAGCCTAGCTTGAGTTAATTGATTATACCTTAGTCTATCTGCTGTATATAAAAGCAGAATCTTTTACGGACATGACAATTTCAGTTCAAATCACATGATAAGTATGGAGGAAAATAATAATTTCTTTGTGAAGAGGCTTAATGTCTCAAGATAGAGACAGAGGATATGCTGCGCCGATAGAATAATGAAAGTCTCCTATAATTAAAAAACAAACAAACTTGAGGCAGATTCTTCACTTCGAGGTACTCACCATAAAATGGCAATACTAAACTATTTCCAGAACTCTATACAGAGTGCCTGTTAGTTATTTTGATCCTGTTACAACTCTTTAAGATGATGAGATAGAAGAGTTGTCACCTTCTTAATCATGGAGAAACTGAGGCTCAGTGAAGATAAATTATTGTTTTAGAACAGGAGCATGGACTTTAATCGTTGGGATTTGTTCTTTTCGTCCAATTCTGACCTGGGTTCTATGGTTAAGAGGTATGTGTCTCATAGAATCAAATTATCACCCTTCAAAAATATTAGCCAGCTTTTCCAGAAAAATCATGTTGTATGCATTCAAGCCACAAATACACCAACGTCATCCGTTTACAGCCCCTGGCCTCTTGTAAGTATGAGGATCATATAAATCAGGCATTTAAATCAAAGCACTGGAAATAAGCAACTGCTTTTTATCTGTATTGTTTTTCCAGAGAATATTCAATACTTAGTTACCCCTTGATTGTTCTTATTAAAGAAGGTATTTCAAGGCTGTGAAATAAAAGGAGGAAAAGAAGACAAATGTGTTTGTTCCAAACTTCTCCTTTCCTCTAATCATGTCTCATGTCATCAGAAGGAATGCACTTCTGAAAAATAAAATGCTACAGAAAAGGCTGCTGAGTAATTATAACATGATTACTTTTGTTTTTCCTTTATTCATTTATATTTTGCTTATGGACAAATTATATATGGTCTTTGCTTTTAGTTAATGCTCTGTAAAATAGAATAACATGGCTATTCTTAAAGATGTCATGTTGCTTTTCTGTTGTACATCCCTGTTAGGTTAAATCTGAAATGCACTTATCTATTTATTTTTACAAAAACAATTTGCAATGTGATTTGGAAATGGAGGAGTAACATAAAACAATTTTACTAAAAATGGGTGTGATTTTCTTATCTGAGACTGCCAAAAATTCACCAAAGAAAAATCATTCAAATGTCTTTGTGGTTAGGTTTCTTTTATAAATTGAAAGTTGTGTTCTATTTCATCATGAGAGATGCTGTGAGCTCTAACTGATGAGCATTTATAAAATATTTCCACGTTGAGGTGAAATGACAAAAAGGCAAGATGAATTAATGAACATTGTATTTTCTTATTCCTTTATTCCCATTCTACTCCATGCCTGAATGGCAACGTGAAGATATGTAAGCGTAGGTGAGCCAGGTTTCATTGATTAATTCAACAGCATTTATTTCCTGTGCATCCACAGTGTTGAGAGATAAATAAATTAAACAGCCCTGGCTTCCAGGAGCTCATAGTAGAGAAGCGTTCTGGATTTCCATTTTGTTTGACAATAAAACTTAATATTTATTTTCTTAAGCCTGAATACTGTGCAATTTCCTAGAACTTATTTTGTTTTGCTATATAAGAAACTAGCATGGTTATGAAAGTTAAATTAAGTTGGCTGTGAGTTAATTTCTGACATAGACCTCATTATAAATTTACCCTTCAGAATTTAGAGTTTTCTGAGTGTGGTATAATTAACCAGGAGTGGACTATTGTCTGACCTTACTTTACTCACTTTATAAGAGGACAGCCTCATGTAAAACCACTGTCATTTAAGTAAGATAAAATGAGTACCTCTATACTGCCAGTTGCATTGTGAAAGGATTGGGTTTTCATCTTGTTTGCTGTTTTTGTTTTGCTTTTAATTTTGGCCACGTATTAGAAAGCCATTGTCCTTCTTTCCATCTATCATCCCATCCCTACCCAGATACACAGGTAAAGGTAAATGGCGAGAATATTAGAGATACAGTTTGACATAATGAAAAGAATGTAGATTATTGAGTTAGACCTGGATTAAAGTCCTAATTCCATTCGATATTTGGTAAAAGATCTTGGCAAGTAGTTTTACCTTATTCTATAGCTTCCCTCATCTTTAAAACCAAGACAGTAACTGTTATGAGCTGAATTATGTCCCCTCTACAAATTCAGATATTAAAGTCATAACCCTCAGTATCTCAGAATGTGACTGCATTTGAAGATAGGGTTTTCTGAATGTGGTGTAATTCATCGGGAGTGGGCTATTTCTGACCTTGCTTTATTTTTCAGTTTCAGAGGTTATTTTGGTGGGCCCTCATCCAATAAGACTGATGCTCTTATAAGAAAAGGAAATTAGGGCATAGAATGGTACAAAGGGAAAACCATGGGAAGATACAGGGAGAAGATGATTGTCTACAAGCCAATAGAGAAGCTGTAGAAAAACCCAGCACTGCTGATACCTTGATCTTGAAATTCTAGCCTCCAGAATTGCAAGACAATGAATTTCTGTTGTTAAAGTTACCCAGCCTGTGGTACATTTTACACAGCCCTAGCAAACTAATACAGCAAAAAATATTTCAAGTGAAAAATACAGAGTTTTGAAATATTATACTGTATACTATGATATATAATAAATAATGTATACACATAGCTGGTATTAGTATCAATATTGATACTAACATTAGTCTAG
Organism: Pongo pygmaeus; assembly: GCF_028885625.2. Taxonomy (NCBI): domain Eukaryota; kingdom Metazoa; phylum Chordata; class Mammalia; order Primates; family Hominidae; genus Pongo; species Pongo pygmaeus. The sequence goes on from NC_072388.2 coordinate 78,414,027, forward strand.
AGTTAGTATTGCCAAACAGTACCAAAGAGTTTGTGAAAGAAACAATTGTCCCAAATGAAAAACAATGAGCTTATGAAAATTCCTTTAAGCAAGAGGGAATTTGAGTGTGTCCGTGGAAGCTTTATTTTTAGGTCAATTTTAGTGTCTACAGCATTGCGTATTCTACCACTAATCATCTTCTTTTTCCTTAGTGGAGGTATCCTGAAATTCGATGAGTAAAAATAACTTTCTTTTATATTTTTGTGATATAACAGCTTCTAAAGTAATGTGTTTCTGAAAATGTCATTACCCCTAAGACTTACTTACGAAGGGTCATGATGTGTTTGTCAAAACTCATCAGTGTGTCCAGAAACTATGTGTGTGTGTATTTTAGTCAAACTTTCTGGGAGTTAAAGTATATCTAAGGTAAACACAGCAATGGAACATCTCAATAGTTGGCATCAGATTTGCAAATGGCACAATTATTTGTTTCCTCTTCATTGGTCCTTGAAAAATTCATAATGTTCCCATCAAAAGTTCCAACCAAGCATATTTGTAAGCACAGGGTTTGTACATAACCTATTATATCATGAAGAATGGCTCTCTTCCATGGTATTTACCACCAGAATTAAGTAATGGTAGACTTTTTTTTATTCATGGAAAACATTTAGTGAATGGGTAGAATATTATTTGTTTTATATTGTTCTCTCATCAGCTCCTTTGGAGAGTTTGGCATCGGGTACAATATATAAGGGTCTCACTCTGCACACCAATTTGAGTTCCCATGTTATCAAACAGATTTAGTGCTAAACTGAACTGTTGTTTGTTCTGCGTATAAGTCTTTGAGTTGAAGCCTTGTTTCTAGAATATTGGGACATGCTCTGAAATGTTGCCTCTGTAGATTCTAGAAAGTAATGATGTTTTCTGCTTTAATGCAGTTTAGTTTTAATTATTCTTCCTTCAATAGAGAGAAATAGATTGCCCCACAGGGAGAGAAACCTCACCTTGCCTGAGCATTGTCTAAGAAATGGCTTTTTCTCATTATATACTTAACTGTTAGGCAATGTTGTCAGTTTCTCAGCTTACTGAGCGCAAATCTGCTCATTTCTTTGCCAAGGAAAAAGAATGTTCTTAAAAATAGATGAACTTTCTCTCTTAATGTTCAGTCCATTCAATGTTGCTTTATTTAAGGCTGCTTTATCATCAGTTCTGGTGTTTATTTCAAAAAATTCAAAGTAGACAAAACAGATCATTCAATAAATTCCATCTATTCAATAAATAAATTGCAGAGCTGTTTTTAAAATGTGTATCATTTACCCTGTACTCCCTAGTGTCTCCCTCTGTAATACAGAGGCCTTGTTTGCAGTTTTTCCATCTGTTATTCACCTTTCTCCCCTCCTGGTAGAGCTCTTGATCTCTAGGGATGTTTTTAGGGAGTCTTTATCCCATTAGTCATTGGGACAGCTTTGGAGAAGAGGTCAGAGTTAAGAAAGGGAGAATCTGATTCTATTCTCAGCTCCACTACTTAGCAACAGATCAAGTTGTTTAATCTCCTTGAGCATCAATTTTCTTTTTTATTAAAATAGTAACCAAAATATTTGCCATTAATATTTCAGTGAGTGTTGAGGGAAGAGGCAGCAGATGAGACACTCCAAAAGAAAGCAATTTGAAAATCATTTAATTCTATGAAAATATAAGGCCCAGCTGTTATAAAATAGTGCACATTATTCACTCCTAAAACAGCCAGGGAGATGAGGGGCAGAGGAAAACCATAGAACACACTAAGTAAAAGAAATTGAGAAAATGTATTCTTTGGGCAATCAGATATTACGAGATCCTTCAGTTAAATTTATGTCTCTATTTGCTAGAAGAGATATTTGTCAGTTCCAAAGCCACAAGCCTTTCGCTTTTGGTTTTATTAGCTACATGGTAATTGATATGAATTTAAAAGGTAGTTTTAATTTAATAGCAATAACTACATCTACTGGCAGGATATATTTTATGTCATTGATAGTCCTTTTATTTTCCAAAAGGATTTACCAGTTTATAGTAAAAAAGACACGAATGTGGATAAGCTTGTGGAAGAGTAATAAAAAAGAAATAAGGAATAAGAAACCTGAAATGATAGAGGAAGACCAACATACCTTACTGTTATGAGATTTTATACTAAGTCCTGAGGCAATGATCAAAGAGAACTAGAGCAGGAAACTGACAGCTTATTTCTTATCCTAGTTTATCTATCATGTACTTTGCACATAATTGTTATACTTATTTTATTACTTAATTTATTGTTCTACTTGTTATACTTGTCCACAAGTAAATTATCCAGTTCTCCTTAAATTTAACTCTCAGAGGCCAGTGTGGTGGCTCACGCCTGTAATCCCAGCACTTTGGGAGGCTGAGGCGGGTGGATCACCTGAGGTCAGGAGTTCGAGACCAGCCTGACCAACATGGTGAAACCCCATCTCTACTAAAAATACAAAATTAGCCAGGTGTGGTGGTGCATGCCTGTAATCCCAGCTACTTGGGAGGCTGAGAGAGGAGAATCACTTGAACCCAGGAGGCGGAGTTTACAGTGAGCCAAGATCGTGCCATTGCACTCCAGCCTGGGTGACAAGAGCAAAACTCCATCTCAAAAATAAAATAAAATAAAATAATAAATTTAACTCTCAGATTTCCCCTGGGAGATGCTTCCAAAACTTGTTCCATTTTAACATCAATAGAATTATTTCAGGGAAGGCTAGTTTGATATATATATATACATATATATATATACACACATATATATAAATAAAAATATAAATACATGAGTGAGAAAAAATTATATTCCTCATTCTCTTGAAGAAACGATAGATCACTCAATTAGCTTGTTCTGTAACTATATGTGTGTGTATATATATACACACACACATTCATATATTCACATATATATATACACACACACACCCAATATTGTATTATTGTATTTTAGTACAATTTAGTATTTAGTATTTAGTACAATTTAGTACAATTTATTAAGCCATTTTACCTGTAATTATTTGATGGGGTAAATAATAAATGAATTCTAGACTACTGTATTTTTTAACTAAACCTTTTTTGTTTTTCACACACATGCATGCACACACACATAGACATATATATGCTTATGTATATGTATATGTACATACACAATGTGTGTATACGTATATGTACATACACATGTGTATGTATATATTATTTGTGTGTCTAAAGTGACTCTTAAGACAAGAATTCTATTTCTGTTAATAGTCTCCCAGAAAAAGTAATATGCTATTTGGCTATGAGACTGGAAATAGAACCAATGCCATAAAGGCAGGGCCAGGGGGTTTCTAAGTCAAAACAACAACAACAATAAAATAATTACCTAAGTGGTCCTAAATAAAGAAAAAGTAAATTGACATAACAATTATATTCTAATACAATAAGCAATAAAATGCACCCAAAATTTAAGAACCTTGGAGAAATATGTGGATGAGAAAAAATTATATTCCTCATTCTCTTGAAGAAACTACAGATCAGGTACTTAATTAGCTTGTTCCGTAACTTTCACCCAGGACTCTTTTATGATTGCATGGAAGACTGATCCTTTTCTTCTGCTGGATCACTATCCCAAGCACACACTCACAGAACACATACCAAAACACTCTGTCAATATTACCATCAGCTCCATCACAGTAAGTAGTTAGCCAATTATGAAAACAGTAAGCCAGACCCATTATTTGCAGGTTGTGAGTTAAAAAAAGAAAAAAAAGAGTCATCCTTGTTGACTATTTGAAGGTGAGATGTATGCTCTTAATCTATGTTAGTGGTGACTGTGTAGAGATTTCATTCCTGGAATACTGTGTTGGTTAAAACTCAGCAAAGCAACCTCAGCTGCTTGCAAACTTGCAAATCCTGCAGTGTTAAATGGCCAAAATGTTACTATAGCAATTTTTTCTTCAGTTGAATTGGTCAGTTTTTGCCAACAAGGATGAAGTTTACATGATTCTGAATATAAATATAAGTAGTATGATCTTGCATCAGCATACTGAACACGGTGAGAAACCAGCAATCAGAAGTACGAGGCTCAGGGGAGAAAGCATGTAATGTGGTATAGCATGGCTCAGAAATGAAAATCTTTAATGAATTAAGAGGAGGTTCTTATAGTTCTCAGGATTTTCCCAAGAAGTTGATTTGTAATCCACATTTTAAAATAACACAATTAACTTTTTTATTTGAATATATAAAACAAAATAATTCTATGTTTCCTGTAGGACTCTAGGCATTTTATATTTAAATTAACACAAAGTATGTATTTACCTTTAAAAACCATGCAAGATGGCAAAGCATGAAATGTAAAGAGAAAAAACAACAACAATATCAGAGCAGAAAATTATAATTGTTAATCACCTTCCTCTAATATCCCATAGCATTGGATTACGGGAGCATTCAGGGCCTTTATTCACTCTTACCACCAAATACTTTACCAAGAATAGATATTTTCATATTTTTTTCTTCATAGCAAAGTAATCGTATGCCAGGTACTTTGTATCTTTTATGCTTTCTTCACCTGTAAAGTTAGAATCATCTAACATAGTGACATTGTAAATTCAGAATAACAAAAGCAATACAAATAATTTTAAATCAAATTTTTTGTCTATCCTATCAAATATTGTCATAGCGAAGTTTTGTTTTTTGTTTATTTAAAGATTAAAGCCACTGTGACTTTCTAACCATATATAAGAAATTGTATATTTATGTATTAAAATATTCTTCTCCTTTGTATTGGAGAACTGAGAATTACTGTTAGGATTGTGGATGAAAACTACAAGTAAAATGCTTAAGGTTATTGATATGGTGAGATGGCCAGACAAGCTTTTGAAAACATGCCAAATTTGGGGGCTGTGACTTTGTTTTCATTCTGCTTTAGTCTGATAAAAAGATGTGAAAAGAACTAAGTACAGACAACTGTTTGCCCCATTGGTATAGTTTATTGATACAGTTTATTGTGTAATTACATTGGTATGTGGTGAAAAAAGGCTTTCAGAGGTAGAAGGCTCAGGCTGGAGACTTGAAGTGGTACCATTTAAATCAGATAATTGAGCCTCTGTTTCCAAATCTGTAAAACAGTGTTAAGATATAAAATATCCCATACAATTGTTGCAAAGATTCAGCGAATGAATTTGAAAATATTTTGCAAACTGTAAATCACCATGTGTATGTTGCTATCAATTTTTTGACTTGTTATTTTTGTAGTGACAAAATTATTTCCTGATAGAGTATGAATTTATCTCTGTAGCAGAATCCACTATATATTTAGGATAGAAAAGTAAAAGATTTTTATAAATTGCCATGAAATGTCACAGGCTGATTTGCATTTTTTGGTGATTCTATACATTAATCACTGAGTAACCTTCAGTTTTCCAAATAAAGAATAAAGAGAGTGGTGATGACATTTGTAATCATCTACAGAGGAATTATTTAAATTCTTCACAGATGGAGCGATATCAAGGGTAAATCATTATAGCCACATTTCTAATTTTAAGAAGCTTTGAGGGTGTTTGTAGATGGTAGGAAGTAAACATTGTTTTGCGTATAGAATTAATCATAAACTTTGCATACCACAATTCCAAATCCTCCAGATGAGTGTACAGGGCTTTCCAGACACCATCCCCTAAGGATTGAGAAATTCATAAAAGGAAAATAATGTTATGCTACATGTAATACACAAATTGAGCAAATTGGAGCAACTAGAATAGTGACCTTTCAAAGAAGACAAATTAGATTCTATATGCCTCAGAATTTAATGAGTCTTAGTGCTTTAGGAAGGATGACATATGACACATATTACTAATTCTAGTCTCACAAGAGTTAACTTTATTATTTCTCAACAAGATGAATAACTCACTTCTTCTTTGGTCAACATAATTCTACTTAATATTCTCTGTAAACTAGCTCTGGGAATACATGCGGACCAGTGCTTGAGATTTTTAGTAAATGTAAAAGGTATCTGAATGGTTGTCTAATGCTGCTTTAAAATAGTTTTAAGGGTTGGAACATGGTCACTGAGAAATACACAAGAAAATCTGTTACCAAATGTGCTCTGAATTTTGAGACGAGTAACCTGTGGAAGTATTCGCTATGGGTAACACCACTTGCCTAAAACCAAAGAGGCAACAAATGGCATAGTCTTTTCTGGTCGCCAAATCTAAATGATTTTCTCCAACTGAGATCAAAAATGTGTTTCTTAAAATATACTTTTTATAATTTCTGAAATATAAATATTTTCTTTATTTTTATTCCCATTTGCTTTGTAAGTAGTTCTAAATTAATATATTCTTAGTAACTCCTGAGTTCATATGGATAATAGTAAAAACACAAGTAAATAGTAAACATACTGATAAGCCCACTAATCATAATTGACAACTACCACTTGTCATGTTCAAATCTCATTATCCTGTGATGTTTTTTCTGTTTCTTGTATCTTCTTCCTAAGATTTAGTTTGAAAAAGGAAAAGAAAATGTATTTAATGCCAGATAAATACCACCACTAGGGAATAAAAAAAAAAGGTTCATTTTTAAAAGACTCCGGGAGGCCAGGTACGGTGGCTCAAGCCTGTAATCTCAGCACTTTGGGAGGCCAAGGCAGTCGGATCACAAGGTCAGGAGATCGAGACCATTCTGGCTAACATGGTGAAACTCCGTCTCTACTAAAAATACAGAAAATTAGCCGGGCGTGGTGGCATGTGCCTGTAGTCCCAGCTACTCGGGAAGCTAAGGCAGGAGAATTGCTTGAACCCAGGAGGCAGAGGGTGCAGTGAGCCGAGGTTGCGCCACTGCACTCCAGCCTGGGCGACAGAGCGAGCGAGACTCCATCTCAGAAAGAAAAACAAACAAAAAAAAAACTCCTGGAAATCATTTTTGTTACCATGTTTATAGCAACATAATAGTGAAATAGGCAAATGCATTTAGTCACATAACTTGGTTTTCTTGGGCCACTACTTTCTTTCCTGTGGGAGTGGGAGAAGGTACAAGCAGGAGAGACATGATGCCTTTGGACTGCTCTGTTACCTTCAGTTTTGTAAGGCTCCTGGCTCCACTGACCAGATTATGCTGACAGCTAAGAGATAGGGGACTAGTTTTCTATCTTGTACCTGTCCTGGCCAAGATGCAAAATGAAGCCTACTGTTGAGGAAGACCAGAAAGTTGTTTATTGCAATGTACCCAGGCTCCCAGACTTAGGATGTTATTTACCCTCCACCGTTATGCAGCAGGAACTTAAGATGTTAAGAACGACTCTTACCACCATCTGCTTTGTTATGCATTCATTCTGCCTGCATCTTTAATTTGGGGTGATAGCTGCCTTCAGAAGCTTTGGGAGCCATTCCTCTCAGTAACCAAATACTGTCCCATGGGGGACATTTCCTCTCTTCAGCTGTTCCGTGTAGGGTCTCAACAGCGTGCTACAGCTGGCTGTATGCAATATAGTGCCTTGATGTCTCCCTCTCTTCTTGCTGTTGCAGCTGGCGCTACGTACATCTTTGGGAAAAGCGGTGGACTCATCCTCTACACCTGGCCAGCCAATGACAGGCCCAGCACGCGCTCTGACCGCCTTGCCGTGGGCTTCAGCACCACTGTGAAGGATGGCATCTTGGTCCGCATCGACAGTGCTCCAGGACTTGGTGACTTCCTCCAGCTTCACATAGTGAGTACCCGGCCTTGGCCTGGATTTTCTTGTCTTACTGGTGGGCTGAGTTGGTGATTCAGGTAGATGCAGCAGAACATTCTAGATCAATATGGCAAAGGTGCACATGCTTATAAAAATTGTTTTCAGATGTGAACCATCATACTTATAGGGTTCCTGGGGAAAAAAATTTAAAAACTCTTCCTTCTTCCCCATGTATATAGAGAGGAAAAAGAAATTCATTCTTTGCATGCTTCCTTCCCAACTGTATGGCTTGGCCTGTGGCAGAACTTTTAGCAGACTTCTGGGGTATATTTAAGAGATTTACCTGGTGTGGATCTTACCTGGTGCAAGCAGCAAAGCCAAGTGGAATGTTAACAATCTCCTAGGCTGGGATTTGGCAAACCTTCTGTAAAGAGACATATAGTAAATATTTTGGACTTTGCAGGTTAGATAGTCTCTCTCAGAGCTACTCAGTTCTGCCTTTGTAATGTGAAAGCAGCCACAGACAATACATTTTTTTGAAATGCGTGAGACTGTATTCCAATAAAAATGTATCTGTAAAAACAAGCTGCAGGCCATAATTTAGTGACCCCTGTCCTAGGCTTCAAACATCACTGTAGAGATGTAATAAATGTGTGATGAAAACTGAGACCGGAGTGCCAGAGTGGGCGGGGCAAAAGGGAAAAAGAACAGTGATCAAGAGTTGAGTAATTCATGTGTATTGCATAGTCAACATTTTGCTTTTGGTCTTGTATATATGCGCTTAATAGCACTGCATCCTCAATCCCTGTAGATCATAAGAACACAGCAAACGCTAAGAAATTAAAAATGATTAAGAAGAAAAAATTCTTTTGTTATAAGGATGGAAAATATTTTTATAGCAACAATTAACCCATTTTATCACCTGTGCAGTCTGCAGTTAAGAAAGTAGGCTAAAGAGAGATATGATTCTCATCCATAAGTACCCAAAGTGCAGTCTCCAAGAGCAAAGAGAGGAATTGTTCTCATTGGTTAGCAATGACAAGGCTAGAAAGAATGGATTTAATTTGGAGCAATAAGAATTTAGTTTAAATAGCAGGAGGAAAAGGCAGTTAAGAAAAAAGATCAACTGGGGATTACTACCAGCCTCTAAAAACGAGGAAAAGGAACATTGATTAGGAATCTCTGAATCAGAGTTTTGCTAATGTGCAGGTGTATAGAGAGAAGCAGAGGATACAATTTCATTGCTGGTCTCTGGAGTTGGAGATGGCTGGCCGGAATCATGCATGACAAGCCCAGCTCCCACAGCAGTGCACATGTCTGGCACTTGCTCTTCCAGCATGCCTTGGAAATGAGAGCAGCTTAAAGTCCTAGGCTTGAGCTGGAAGTTGGTCTAGCCCCAGTATAAGCCAGATCAGGGCAAGACTCTGCTTAGCTTAAGGAAGAACTGGTTAGAGATGATCACCTTCAAAATGTGGCGGAGGAGTCTTGAATAGAGTTGTGATCTTTTCAATTCTTTCTCAGATGCTTCAGGAACCATATGGTGCTATGAGCCTGAGCTAACACATTTTAAAAAGCTGTGCCAAGGAGCAAAAAGAAAGGCAGCCATACTTACTACACTTTATCTTTATTTGGCCTCTAAGAACCACCATAATTTACAAAACTCTGTGAAATTTATGCTACATATAACTTAATGACTATTTCATGGCGGCTATAACTAGGCTATTATTACCAGCTCACTTGCATTTCCACAGTGATTTATCTTCTTTTTTTGTTCATTGTGACTTCCTAAGAAAAATATGATTTGGCACAGACATGAGCATCTTTTTGAGTCAAATGGTGTACTACTGTTTTATCCATTCCTGCTCATTCATGTTTTGTAGAACATCTCCACTTTTAAGAGAGAGGTTTTCCTATTTCCTCATGGTTTACTTGAAATTAGCAGTGCTTTAATAAAATTGTCATGCAGATTATGGTAACTTCTAGGAGGAACCAGAACATTCCAGTATATTATAATATGCCATTATAAAGTTCTGTCATTTCTTTGGGGTCTTTGAAAAGTGAATGCTCTAAACATACTTTGAGATTCAAGTAACATTCATTTGTGTGTATTTATTAGTGTGTGTATTCTGTATAAGCATACCCATTAGATTTGACATAGTATAATATTATTTTCTTTGTATGAGCAAAATTACCAGACATTTTATATCAAAATGTAAAGAGCCCCCTGGGTTACTGTAGACACTTGGGTGATACAGCCGATTGCTTAAACGTTCTGTGAAAGCCCAGTAGATTTTCCTTCAAATCTTAGATTAGGAAATGATGTCACCTGACCTTTTCAGAAAAAAAGAAAAAAGGATCCTATGCTATGGGGAATCTGTGTGATTCCAGAGTGACCCTGACATGTTCATGGCCCTCTCGAGCACGGGGCCCCTTCATGCGTCTAGTCATTTGAAGCCGTATTTTATTTCCTTGCAGATTATCTCTTTGTCTACTCTGAAGAAGGCAGGTTTCTTATCATACTTGAAAGTAAAGAAATCCAAGTAGAAGACTAAATGGCTTAATTATGAAACCAGCTTTTTGTTTTGGACATTTAAGTAGATGCATCAGGGAAACAAAGCCATAAATACTTATTAAGATACTTTTATAACTTTTACAATCTGTAAAAGGTGGTTCTGTTTGTTGAATGGTTTGTTTTCTTGTACTAAAGAAAATTACTCAAGAGAGAAAGAGCTTTGGGGCCGTTAATGAAAGTGGAAGGGATTGAGCATAAGGCAGAAGTTGCTATTTCACCTTATAGTTTGCCTAGAAGAGAAACCTCCTGGGAAAAAGAAAAAGTGATAGAAGACACAAGGGGGAGATGAAAGCAGCTGGCTTACTCCGTTTTTTTACTGCTATAACAGAATACTTGAGATTTGGTAATTTATAGGGAACATAAATTAATTTCTCACAGTTCTGGAGGCTGGGAAGTCTAAGATCAAGGTGCTGGCAGATCTGGTATCTTGTGAGGGCCCAGTCTTCACCTCTAAGGCGAGCACTGCATCCTCAGAAGGGGAGGAACCCCATGTTTTCACATGGCAGAAGAGCAGAAAGAGTGAACCCACTCTTGCAAGCCCTTTTTAGGATAGCATTAACCTATTAATGAGGGCAGAGCCCTCATGACCTAAGCGCTTCCCAAAGGTCATACCTCCCAACACTGCGGCATCGGTGATCAAGTTTCCAGCACATGGAATTTTGGGAGACACATTCAGAGCATAGCAGCAAAAGAAATTCCAGGGATAAGGGAAGAGGACAGGGCTCTGCCTACCGATGTGCTTCAACAAGGGATTACATGGGGGCAAAGCTTCATCCTTTGAATATGAGTGTTCGTTATAAAATAACAACAACAACAAAAACCTAAAGTACTTTGGTGCTACTTCTGAGTGGTGGTCAGGCTAGTAAAGTTGGTCAAAAACAAAGTACAAACTCTAAAATTAGCCAGTGGGGTGTGTGTGTGTGTGTGTGTGTGAGAGAGAGAGAGAGAGAGAGAGAGAGAGTATGTGTGTGTGTGTGTGAGAGAGAGAGAGAGAGAGAGTATGTGTGTGTGTGTGTGTGTGTTGGGGAGAAGGAGAAGAGACAAAGAAAGCTTGTATTTTTTTAACTTTCCAAGAAGACAGTTCCTAGAAATTCCTGAAGTGTTTTGAGCAACATCAACATTGTCATTGGAATATTTCCTTTTTACCCCCAAGTGGATTTATTTGAAGGAAGAGAAAATGCTCTTCCAAGAACACTAGAGAGCCTGACCCTGGGGTAAGCACCCACTCTAGAATAGCCCCAGGGCAGGAGTGGCAAATAGGCTTCATCTTGCCTGAAAATTCTCAGTGCCTCACTCTCTCTTCAAGCTTTACACCAGGGTTTATGAGAACAGCGGGCAAATCCGCAGGTAGGAGATGTAGCTTCCATTCATCATGTCTGCCACATGTGCAGAAGTGAGGTTTTGTGAACGTGTACTACACATTCATCACATCTGCTCTAAGCTCCACACTATCCCTCCGCATGTGCTCCAATTTTCCCATTTCTTTTCCTTTGTTATCCTGAAATCCCTACGTATTAAAATTTCTTTGGAAAAGTGGTATCTTAAGCTCATGTTGCACTGCAAGTCCTGGAATGATTTATTAATTCATTTAAAGTAGTCGATCTTCTTGCCATCCTTCTTATACCAGCCTAAAGTCAGCTCCTGTGACAGAATTTAAGTTTTGATAGGAAAGTTGGACAGAAAGGAGGAAAAGTGGCCATGGCTAGTTTGAGGATGTGCAATGTTGTGTGGGATGGTAGAAATGAGTGGGAAAACTTGGGCAAAATGAAGGCATTTGTGTCCTAGATTGAGTAATTGGGGCAAATGAAGAAAGGGTCACCAAGACGGTTGAGTGCTATGAGCACTTTTTTTCTTTTGTATATGTATTTTAAGTTCAGGGGTACAAGTGCAGGTTTGTAGGCTTGTTACATAGGTCAACTCGTGTCATGGGAGTTTGTTGTACAGATTATTTCATCGCCCAGGTATTAAGCTTAGTATCCATTAGTTATTTTTCTTGATCCTCTCCCTTCTCCCACCCTTCACCCTCCCAAAGGCCCCAGTGTGTGTTGTTCTCCTCTATGTGTCCATGTGTTCTTATCATTTAGCTTCTACTTATAAGGGAGAACATGCAGTATTTGGTTTTCTGTTCCTGTGTTACTTTGCTAAAGATGGTGGCCTCCAGCTCCATCCATGTCCCTGCAAAGAACATGATTTTGTTCTTTTTTATGGCCGAAGAGCACATTTTTTCTATTTCGTGATTTGCTCAGATTGTCTTTCATTCTGGCCAAGGGAGCAGAGGTTCTTATTTCTCTTGCTACTTTCTTTTAAACCTAAAGTCTTCCCACTCATCTGGGCCTTATAAAAGTTAAATAGGTTTTGACAAAAAGTGTTGAACAACACAGGCATTTGGTCATTTTAAAAAATCAGAGAGGGCCAGGAGATAAAAATTATTTAGAAATTGCTTGCCTCAAATTAACTAACATTTCTTTGTTTTTGGTTCACATTCCATGATGCAATATTTTCTGAATCAATTATAAACTGTTATATTAATAAAATTTTGAATTAAGCATGTTTGAAAAAGGCAAAGAGATCTTTTTTGAAGTATATGTGCATGAAATGAGATTCTGTAAAGCGAGGGTGTCTTAGGATAGAGGAATTTTTAAAATCTATTTCAAATATTAGTTTCCTTCCATTGAAATCAATTGTTGAGGAATTAAAGCTCAATTTTGGAGAAAAGCTGCTATCACTTGCAAGTGACATCTGCCTATTGACCCCACATCTAGGCTTTATGAAATGGTGTCATGTTACACTCACCTTCATTTATGCAACAGGAAAAAAACTGAATAGGACTAGAGAAGAGATTAGCATGAAGTGCTTGTTATTACTATCATGAAACTCTTGTCAACCTCTTTCACCATCTACAAAATAGAAGGTCGGGGAGAACTGGGCAATAATTAGCTTCCCTTTATGTAGTTAATGCTGAGTGTAAAAAAGACATCCTATTAATTTCTTTCTCCCTGTATGTAATTTACAGTAAATCCTCTTGGATTCATTTTTTAATTATGAGCCTTTCAGGAACAGTGAAAATTTATGTGTTAAGATATCTGTTTTGTTTGACAAGAATCTATAACCTTCCCCAACTATTTACTTCCTGACTTAAAATGTAGATTCTTACATACACGAGGATGAGGGGCAGACAAAGAACTGCTGTCCAGACTGACCCCCATTTCACGGTGGCAAAGTGTTCTCCTTCCAAAAACTGGAACTTTGAAAACAGATTGATAATATTCTATCAGTGTCATATTTGGGGAAATTGGATATTTATTAAGTTTTACTTGTATATTATTGTTTTTACATAATTTATAGCACCCAATGAGAGTCCTGTAGAATAAATGGAAGTAAAGCTGAATGATGATGAATGGTCTGTTCCTCCCATCTATTGCATTTATAAATTGCCAGCCTGGATGCTTCATTTGGGCTGTCTTTATGTGGGATATTTACAGTAAACCATCAGCATCTGCTGGGATAGTTCTTAGTAAGGTTAGGTGGCTGTTAGCTTAGATTCATCTCTGGGTTTGGCCAGTGACAGAATTGGATTTGAGTCAAGAATGGTATTGGGGGAACTTTCCAGTGGAGTACAGAAGAATGTTGGTGTTTTTGAGACTGGCAGCACAAATAAAAAAGGAACGGACAAGAAAACAACAGAGGTATCCAACAGATGTAATTTCGTTTCCCATAGAGTGCTGTGCACTGCAGGTTGACTCCGTACTTCCTTCCATCGCTATTTGCTCTTAGTGAAAAAGACCTCTTTGGGTTTTCTGGGCTTAGAAGTTTTTCCAGATCATTAGTCACTTATATGGGGAGGACCTGCTGGGTATTGTCTCTCCAGCTTTCAGCTTAGCCATGCTATCCCAGCAGAGTCGGAGAAGAAGGTGGGAGAAGGGAGTAGAAGTGATGATTGGATGAAGTGACTGCTTATGTAACCTGGACCAGAGGCAGCTATCTGCAGCGGAGCTGTTGTGTGTTTTCTCAGATCTCTATTATTCCCATGATATTTCTATCTAAATCTGTTTACTTTGATTCCACACATGGTTTTGAGAGACGGCAAGCCATAGTAGAAAGATGTGCTTAATTTGAAACCAAAAAAAAGTTGGATTTGAGTTCCATTTCTGTCAGTGAGCTATGTGACTTTCAGCAAGTCATTCTACTACTTGGAGCTTCAGCTTCCTCTTCTTCTAAATGGGCATAAAATATTATGTTGCAGGGTTTTCTCAAAGATCAAGTGAAATAAAGTATTTAGAAGCTGTTCATTATCAGCAAAACACTGCACTAATGGAGAATGGTAGTTTTCCGAATAAAATGGGTGCTGTAGAGGTGATGACTGCATTAGAGAAACATATATAGAAGGAAAGTTTTAGTTTAATTATTTGTATAAGTCTGCTGGGACTTTCTAGGCAAAATTTTTAAGTTTGTTTCATCTGATCAAATGTCAATTTTATGAATTAACCAGATGCACAATGAAGACTTTTGGAGCATCTCTTTAGCATAAAGTGAAGAAGCAGTTACCTCAGAGGGAATTTAGGTCATGACCTTGGTTAGGTCAATAGGATAAGTGACCCTATAGCCTCCTTGGTGTCTCATTATATAGCATTGTGTCTCTATCCCTGTTACAAGATGATAATGCATTGCGCTTCTTTTCTCTTTAGTATAAGTTTCCAAAGGGCTCTAGACTCAGCAGTGAAATTATCACCTGCCTTGCCCTGAAGTTTATTCTTTAATTGTATTGACCATGGGAAAATATGCCGCTTCGCATGAAAACAGGGAAAGAAGAGAAGAAGGAAGAGAGGGAAAGAGGAGAAGAGGAGGAAGAAGGAGGAAAATAAGGAAAATAAAAGAGCAAGAAGATGATGACAATAACCATGACCATCACCACCACCAATAGAAGTAGTAGCAGCAGGAAAGCAAAACCTTTCTAGATAGGCCTAGTATCAAAATGGTTTTAGACTCTCCTTGGGTACCAGATAAAGTCACAAAGGGCTTGGTCGTATACTCGGGGATAGAACCCCCACAAAATGTTGCTAGAACCAAAGTCCTAATGGAGGTACAGCCAGACTGTGGGGAGCTAAGTAGGTCTTGCCACCAAGTAAACTGGAAACCTAAAACCAGAAATATAAACAGAAATACTTCATAGACTTGGATTCCCCAAAATATGAAGGAAAAGTGAATTATAAATTTACTGTGCAAGTGAAATGTAAAAAAATGCAATCATAAAAATCAAGTTGACAAAGTGTGTGGAAAATAGGTTATGGCTGATAGGAAATTATGAGAAGGAAGGGCCAAATGGCTATATCTTTCTCATTTATGGTTCATACAAGAGCCCATAGACTGTTAGTTAATGACAGTTATGTTTCAGAATCCTCAATGCATACAAATATGAATTTTGAAAAACTAAGATGAAGAGAATTTAGCTCCTGAGCATCATTCATTATATATATAAAAATTGAGTTTTTATTATGTGTCAGGAAAAGTGCTGTGTGTTGAGGGCAGTGTGACCAACCTTGGCTTGCATAGCATTAACAGGCTTGAAAGGCCACGACAATTACAAAAACAAGAAATTAGGTTTTCTACTCATTATGAGATGATGTATATACAACTCTTGCACAACTCCTGGCATATAGTGAGCTTTCATTCATAGATAGATTTTGATATTATTGTTACTCGAAGATTTTTCTACAACTCACTCATTTTAACTCAAAAACTTGTTATATTTTATTTTCCTAAGCAATGAATAAACTTTAATCAGGCCTCTGAAATTTGAAATGAAGCAATTTAAAATTCTAAGGAACTGGGATGTTACTGATTTAAAGACAGCTGGGTGGCATATTTACTGGGTTATTGCAGTTATCAAGCTAGCTGAATAAGTTCTGAATAGCAGAAGCTTTTTAGATATATGAATCTAAAATGCAACAAGCAAGGAAAACTCTAAGTGCCATCACGTGAGTGCTGGGGCTCACAGGACTTAATGGCAAGCCTCCCTTAACACCATCAGTTGGATGAATTATCTCATTGACCCACCGCTTACACTGCTACTTGTCATTACTCCTGGGGTATTGTTCAGTGCAACAGGGCAAGAAATAACTCATTGACTCCCTGAAGCTATAGGTGATGGATTTTAGATCCCTAGCTGTATTCAGAAGGCATAGGAGCTCAGTGTATTGATGGGGGAATTCATTAGCCACCCACTCCACAGAATCAGTTTCTTAGATCCTGGTGCTGTCACTGCTGCTGTTGCAACTTGTTGGTGTTTCAGGGACAGATGTCAGAGGGAACTGTATAACTACATTAGCCTCACAGATAGTACTGACAGCCAGACCTGTCATTTCCTGGCCTGCAATGACACCTCTGGAGCCTAGAATCACTTAAAGACATTTAGATAGGCCCTGTTGGTCCGATCAAGCTAACCTTCATCCTGAAATCAATTCATACTCAGGATGACAGGAAATGAGTTGTCATTAAGGCTCATATTCTATTTTTGAGTCCTTAGTTAACCTCTTATAATTCAGTTTATTTTTCCTCCTCCATTTCTGTAAAATGGCAGGTAATTTAATGGCATAGATTATTACTTCCTACATTTACTCGGGAGCATGTGTTTCAGAGACCATCTTATGTTGGTACCATTACTATCACTTTCCGCTAATATTGATTGACAAAATACCAGGTACCAGACACTGTGCAAGAACCTTGTTTACACTGTCTTATAATGAGCTCACGACCACTCAGTGAGGTAGTCACTATTAATATCCTCATTTTATAATTGGGGCAACTAAAGTTTAAAGAAGCTAGAGCATTTTCCCAAGATAGCACTACTAATAAATAGCTGAATGGGCTTTCAAATGCAATTCTGACCCTTAATTTCTATTATACCCCTAATGAAAGTTTTAGAGTAGAAAGCATAGTGGTAATAATTTTAACTTAATTCATACTTATGAAACAGCAATTTACTTGGGATTGTTTGAGATGTGAAGAAAGTTAACATCTAGCCGGGAGGTAGGGAGGAATGAAAATCATATGTACGAATCTTTTTAAAAACAGAATCAGCTATATACCAAAGAAGGTAAAAATACTGCTGGTTTCTGAGATTTTTTTTTTTAATGTACATAGATGGGATGGGCCAGATTTTGACTAGTGGAATCTGAAGAAAGAGCATACCTGATGATGATACCAGCATGAGTGTTGTATCAAAGGAAATACAGGATGTGTTCTCAAATTCATGAATTCAATTGGACCAGAAAGAATGGCATAAGAAAAAAGACAGGTAATATGGATTAGCACAAAGAACATATGATTTAGGGGCAATTGGTCTCTGATTCAAGGTCTAGTTCTGCCTCCAACTAGTTCTGTAGCCTCGGATGAATAATTTGACTACTCCATAAAATGCAGATGGCAATAATGCCAATTTGTAGCTCTGTGAATATGTATAACCTATGGAAAAATGCCCAATGAATTATCTGGTTCATAGTGGATGTTCCATTAATGATAGCCATGTTCTTGTGTTTTCTTTGGTTTTCTTCCCAGGTACTTTAGGGACATAGTGTAGAAGATTTGAATTTTATATCGATGATAGTTTGTTTCTGAAAGCAAAAGGAAGACATTTAAAGATTTTTTTAGAAGCAGATGAAATGCCCAGCACTTAATTTTTAGGGAGATTATTTTGGCTCTGTTAAAAGAATGTTGTTCCGTGGGTTCAAGGAAAACAGCAGGGTCTTGAGTAAATGTTTCTAGAGAAACGTTTTTAAAGACTTATTCTATGATGATGAATATAGGAAGGTAATGAGGATAAAACCAAAGAACAGTTCAGAGATTGAATCAGCAGGTGTTGTCAGCTGGTTGGATGAAAAAGGAGAGAAGTAAGGAATGTCTAGATTGGGAAGGTTGTGATTTCATTACCAAAAACAAAACAGGGGACAGATAAGTAAAACAGATAAGAGTTTGACTTTAGTGATGCAAAACATAGTGCATCCAAGAGCCAGGCTGTTGAAATTTCCAATTGGAAATCCATGATGAACTCAGAGAAGAGATAAGGGCTAGAGGTGGGGACCTAGAGAATTCACAGCTTGGCAGTGACAGTGGAAGGTTTAAGGAGTGCTAACATCTCGAGGGAGATGAATAGGAACTTGGGAAATATATACATATTTTTATATATTTATATATATATTTTATATATTTATACAAATATATATAATGTATATATAAATATATACATATACGAGATAAAGGAAGGAAAGGAAGAGAACTAAAAAGGAAAGGCTAGAGGGTAGGGGATTACCTAGATAGTAAAGTTTTACAGAAATCAAAACAATTGAGAGACTTCCAAACACAAGTTGTTCCAGAGCTGTTTTTTCCATACCTGTTAGGCCTCTTTCATCTGAAATCAGTTTATAGAGATGTCTTCTTCATCTTTATTGGTATTTATTATGGTGTATAATATTTGCCATTTCAGTCCTCTTACCAGTATTCTGCATTTCTTCTCTGTCATGGGCATTATTAACTTTGAGCCAGAGGACCCAGCATCTACTCCTAGAGAGCTGCCACCAATTAGCAGTTACCCTATGTAAATGGTAGAGGTGTAGCTACTATTCTGCCACCCTCGTAGTATTGTGGGAAAAATCCAATGACAGAATGCAAGTGAACATGCCATGTCATCATTGAAAAGTCCTACAAAATAAATAAGGTTGTTTTTATATCAATATTGGTATAACTACCACTCAGCAGAGCTCTTGGTACCTAAGGAGATGGTGGTTGGAGACCTGGAAATGAAGACCAAAGAGATGCTGAGATGGTGTAGTTTCCAACAGGAAGATTAGCAACCAGGCTAATGGCAGATCAGAGCCCACATGTGAATGGCTCAACTGCTAGACCCTGTAAGCTGCTGTGGTTCTCAAATGATGTCCTTATCTGGTTCATCTCTCAGCTCTTGGCACCTCACCTTTTGGAGCTTCAGTTTGGAAAGGGCAATTTGGATTTAAATCAGACTGCAGTTTCCTAAAGAGAACAAATCCCCTGATCCTAGTGATCATGTGCAATGAGGCATGGAATCTGATTACCCTTATCATTACCTTAACTTGGATAGCTACAAACGTTACTAATGGTTATGAAATTATCTAGCCCTTTATTAAATGCAAAAGGTAGTACTTAGGTTACTAAACTCTTTTGAAAATAATTCCGCTGGCTGACTTTTCGTGGCTAAAAACCCATATTCTTATCTGTGGAGTGTATCTTTTCGTATTCACATCTGCATTTGCTGTTTTTTTAATTGTCCAGGCAGTATATTAGCCATTTTGTGTCTATCAGCCCATTTAGTCCTGACAACACTGTTAAACTAGTGGCATTACCTCTATTTTATGAAGTAAAAAATTAAGACTAAGAGGATTAAGTAACCATTTGTTAAAGGTGTTAAGGAAAGAAAAGAGGACTTAGACTTAATCATTGATATGTTTGATTCCAGTGTAATAGATATATCCAGTGTAATAGATATAGATGTATACTGCTTTTCATAATTTTCTATTCAATATAATATAATATATATGTAATATATGTTGGGTGTGTTGAATTTAGCAGGACCTGTAATATTTATTTAAATCCACAGTTAAGAATGATAAACAGGAATAGAGAATGGAACACAGAATTGTGGCTGAAGCAGCATACATAACTTAAAATAAGTCACTTTCTTTTTGGATTCAAAGAAACTCATTTTACATTACATTTGTTTGCTTCCCAGTATTTGTCTGTTTTTCTCAATGACTTAAGGCACCTAATTACCACCAAGCCACTTTCTTAAATGCTCCTATGCAAAATGAAAGGCTTGGCCTGGAAACTAATCTGAGGTTTTGAATGCAGTGCGGTAGAATAAGTGTTTTAGAGGTAACTTTAGTTCCCAAATCTCAATAAAAACACTTCCAAATTTAGTGTATCAAAGAAAAGATTATTGGATAAATGCATTCTCATCTTTCAGTGTATGATAAATGCCATATCAGAAGTCCTCAAATACTCTTGATTAAAAACGCTAAATGATTTCAAATAACACAAAAACCCATTTATTCCTACTGGAGTCAGTATTTAATTTTCTATATTTGTAATTTAAATGCAGATGTGGGTGTCTTCACAGCGACCATGGCCTGTCATCCTTTGGTCTGTTAGCTTCTAATGTCTAGCAGCAGAGTACAGTAAATACTTGAAAGCTAGTCCTTCACACTGAAAATCACATTTATTGAAGTGGGAACAGATTCCATTTAATTTGTCCCTTACTTGATGCCTAATTCCTGAGGTTAACAGGTTTTCATGTTTGCTACTTATATGAGCAATACTAGAGCTGGTTTTGTTGCATGGCTAAACAGCAAAGCTTAAATTCAATACTAGAGCGTGAAAGAGGAAAATGAGTTTTGGTGTGACATGTGAATGACGTGGTTTTCCAAAATACCGTGAATACACAATGAATGATCCACAAAGCGCAGCCACCTCTTAAAAGAAGACAAAAATCTCCCTGAGGTTTAGTTGAGAAAAGATACAGGAGCGTATAGCAAAAACTACAACATGATACACTTAGTTTTAGGTAAGATGCAGGTGGGAAGAATAGAATTTCCAAGTTAAAATTAGCCAGGCCAGCAGAAATGAGTAACCTACTGTTATGGTTTGGATCCGTGTCCCCATCCAAATGTCATGTTCAATTGTAATCCCCAGTATTGGAGGTGGGCCTTGGAGGGAGGTGGTTGGATCATGGGAGTGGTTTTGAATGGTTTAGCACTGTCCCCCTAGTGCTGTTCTTGTAATAGAGTTCTCATAAGATCTGGTTGTGTAAAAGTGTGTAGCACCTTCCCCCCTCTCTCTTCCTCTTGCTCCAGCCATGTAAGATGTGCTAGCTTCCCCTTTGCCTCCTGCCATGATTGTAAGTTTCCTGAGGCCTCCCAAGCCATGCTTCCTATATAACCTATGGAACCATGAGCCAATTAAACCCCTTTTCTTATAAATTACCCATTCTCAGGTATTTCCTTATATCAATGCCAGAAAGGACTAATACACTGGCTTTGGTGAAAACAACTTTTCTCTTAACCACCTCCCACTGTCTGTCAAGTGTAGCTCTAAGTGCTTGGGATCCAAGAGTGAAAAAGATAGACAAACTCCCTGTCCTCATGGTACTTACATTCTAGTGGGGGAGTCCTTAATGGGCACAAGCAATCAGAAGCTGAATTTGCAGAATTTTGTGAAAATGTGCTATCATATATATTTTATTAATTAACTAGTTAACAGGCAGGGAGGATCTCCTTCAAACTTTTGTTTTCATCTTTGTATTTTTCTTTCTTTCCCAAATTTCCACTTTAATCTCTTTCGTTCTAATATGCTCACGAGTCACTTAATGAGGAGAATGTGTTCTGGGAAATGCCCCGCCAGGCAATCTTATTGTTGTGTGAACATCATAGAGTGTACTTACACAAGCCTAGATGTTATAGCCTACTACACTCCTAGCTATATGGTATAGCCTATTGCATCTAGGCTATAAACCTGCACAGCATGTTCCTGTGATGAATACTGTAGGCAACTGTAATGCAATGGTATGTGTGTAGCTAAACATGTCTAAACAAAAAAGCACAGTAAAAATGCAGTATTATAATCTTATGGGAATGTAACAACCCAGTGGGTTCTGTTTGTCCACTGCCCAGATGGAGCCAATTTATCAAGACAGGTGAATTGCAGTAGAGAAAGAGTTTAATACATGTAGAGCTGGCTAAATGGGAGACCAAAGTTTCATTATCACTCAGATCAGTCTCCTTGAAAATTTGGAGGCTAGGGTTTTTCCAAGACAGCTTGGCAGGTAGGGGTCTGGGGGATGGGTGCTGCTGATTGGTTAGGGATGCAATTATGGGATCTGGAAAATGTTCCTCATGCACTGAGTCTGCTTCTGGGTGGGGGCCACAGGACCTGTTGAGTCAAGAGTTGTGGGCCCAGGTGGGGGACATCTGGTTGTCAGAAGTGCAAAAGCCTGAAATGACATCTCAAAAAGACCAATCTTAGCTGCTACAATTAGGGATGTTCATTATAGGAGTAAGTGGGAAAGTTGCAAATCTTGTGACCTCCGAAATAATGGTTGGTAATTATTTAACTCTCCCTGCATCTTAGCATAATTCAGGTGTCTCTCATCCTCTTAACCTGGCGGCTTTCATTAGTTTTACAAAGCAGTTTAGTTTTTGTGAATGGTTATTATCATTTAAACTCTAAACTACATTTCTCCCAAAGTTAGCTTGGCCCATGCCCAGGAATGACCAAGGTCAAACAAGTTTGGAGGTTAAAGGCAAGACGGAGTTGGTTAGATCAGGTCTCTTTCACTGTCATAATTTTCTCACTGTTATATATTTTGCAACAGCAGTTTCAGGACCACCTTCATATACTCAGTCCATCGTTAACCAAAATGTCACTGTGTTGCTCATGACTGTAATCAAAAAAGCACAAAGAGCTCTCTATCTGGTTCTATTGCTACTACCCTGACAACAACTATAGTTTGTTTTCAACACCCAAAGAAAATAACAAAAAAAAAAAATCTTCACCCTCGATTTTAGTTTCTTTTTTCTTGAAATGACTATGGCCATTTCTATTATTTCATTTTGAAATTGTGCAGAATTCCTTCTGAACATCCATCTACATTTCACAGACAACAAATTGCTAAAAGCACCTAAACACCACCAACCTGGGGGGAGGGGGGGGAGAAAAAAAAACAACCAAAAACAAACAAACAAACCAAAGAAGACAAATCAACCAAATGAAAACCCACCCTCTCTGGTGGACAGACTGCACCATTTTTGGTAAAGACTTTGCAATCCTGCCTGGACTGGATGACTGCCTATTGCCCTAGCACTTTCCTTCCTACCCCCAGGCATTTACAAGATCACCCCTTATGGTAACAGTATTAGTACAAATGAGGTTTTTCCCTTTACTTAACTGAATGCTAGAAGAAACAGAATGGAACCACATGTTCCCTTTGATTCACACCCAAACACTGCAAAACACAGAGTATTCGCTTCCTTTTTCAAGCTGTGTGTGCACATTAAACACATGCAAACATTGGACTGAAACAGACACAGTACGTCAGCTCTAGGGGAAAACTATAGAAGTCTTTTTTGTTTCTCTAAATCTCAATCTTTTATTTAAGCTAGGTCTTTGTAGACGTTCAAAGAATGATATTTTGTAATGGTTCTCCAAAGAGCAGTTAGATGTGTCTCATCCAAATTTGTGTATTTACCTTATCATAACAGATACTGTTCTGGAACTGGGAATTTAGCATTAGCTCTCTTCTTAGAAATGACTATTAATTTTTGATAAAAAGAATAAAAAACACCACATTACATAATGGATATAAGAGAACACAGACAGCATGATAGGAATATTCTGCCTGTATTTCCATGAATTGCTTCTTTGTTAAAAAGTGTTTGGTATAAATTAGGCCAGTGGTGTCCCAGCACTTTGGGAGGCCAAGGCAGGAGGATTGCTTGAAGTGAGGTGTTTGGTATAAACAGTATATTAACAAAGAATTCTCCTGTGGTATAAACCCTAACTCTAGCAAGAAGATCAAATTTCTCTTTGAGGCATGCAGTCTGAGCTCCAGTGACTCTCTGCAAGAGAACAGCTGATATTGTCACATTGTGAGTCATAGTGACTCCCAAGGATGTATTTGTGTGAATGTGGTTGGTCAGAAGGCTTTGTGTGCACTGTGACATCTTTATGCTGCAGATGCCAAGATCACAGGATCCACACAGAGCAGTTCATTTCACACAGTGGGAAATGGTGCGTGTGTGTGTGTGTGTGTGTGTGTGTGTGTGTGTGTGTCTTTTAAAAAACCTAAACAGAACAACACTGTTCTGTGGACTCAAACTCTACAGCTAACCACCAAGGGCCATCTTATAAATTTGGACATTGAATTGCTAAAATTTGAAAACACAGCCACTCCTATTCACACTCTACCATCTGGAAATAAACCCTAAGTCACGGTGGGTGTCCATATGGAAGTCACTGTTCTGCTTCCTTTTATCTTCAGGGTAGTTCAAGGTTCGATTTCCTCCTACGGAGACTTTGTTGTTCCCATTGAGCCAGCTGTGCTGTCCCCACTGGTCATGAACCAGATCAGTACATGGAGATTCCTGAGCATATGCAGGGCAGCGGCATGAGACCATCTGAAATAGAGTCATTCCCATTGCCCCAGTACATCCTTCCTTCCTACATTCCTGGGAGAAAAGAGCAGAAACAAAGGCTTTTCTTTCTTCTCTCTTTTGGGTGTTTGGTGATTTGCATACAGAAGTTAACTCGCTTCATCTACTGGATTCCAATCATTCCCTTCCTGGTTCCTGATCTTAGAGTACAGGGTGCTTCTTGCCTTCCCTTTGTCAATGTAAGGGCTTTAGAAAACGTGCCCAGCTGGTATTCTTTAAACCTCCTCCAACGCACAAATATATTTTTAAATGCAGATATTTCATATACAAGTTGATATTTCTAGTTTCTTTTTGAAAATCGGAAGGTTTAACTCTACTGGGCCAGTGTTATTCATAGCACTGGTCAACTGGAGCTGAGGAGCCATTGCCATTTTTATGGATATTCTTTTAAGCCGCCCAATCTCCGCCCACTCCCTGTCACCTCACTCGGCTTCATCCATCTGCCTGACCCCTGGAGACCTTTGATTTTGTGCTTCCTCTCACACAGAACTTGTGTTCACAATTTGGGGTCATACCTTCACATATTATATGTAAACAACACTCTGGAACGTTTTCAAAGTCACAGCTATTTTTGGTATTTAGTTTAGAAGAGGTTAGAAGTTGACTTTTACATTACTGTCTTAAAGGAATGTATTTGCCTGCTCAGAAACATCTGGCGCCTACATATAATTTGCTTTCATACATATAATTTGCTATATAGCATAACACATTGAATGATTTTGACTCAGTAGCTCGACATATTTTTTGTGTTCTTTTAAGATCTTTCATATTGAGCATAGAATTGTAATTTATTGATGAACATTTTATCTTTTCTGAGAAAAGTTGGTTATTACTCTTAAAATACATTACCTATAGTATTCATGTTTCCTACATTTTAATATATAATATTACAATATTGATGTGTCATTTTTTTTTGGTTGTTCTCTAATTAGGGGTCTTTATATGAATCTCTGATTACTTAGCAGTTCTCTGAAGGGGGCAGTCTTTCAGAGATGCATTTAAGAGCTCTGAATTCTGTTAAGAATATTAAGGAACACAATTTTTAATCTTTGCTTTTTACTCCAGGGCTTTGGGCTGTCTGTATCAAAATGCTTCAGATACTTCCTCTAGGGATTGTTTTGCCTGTTCTATACTTCAGAGAGTAAAGAATTTCTTCTCCCCACCACCCCCCATCTCCTGACAATTTCAGCTAATTTTTTTTCTTCCATTGCTTTAGGCCATTGCTTCAAGTTATATCATCTTCTGAGACTATGAATAATTCTTTCCCTTCAATTATATTGTTACATTGAAGGTATTTATAGGCTGTGATCAAGTCCCCTGGAGTCATTGCTTTGCCAGACTTTGTAAATTTAGCTCTTACCACCTCTCCTCACATGCTTTATCTTCCAGCCTTTGTAGCACTCCTTTTGTGTGTGTGCGTGCCTATCTGTGTAGCTTCTCTGATATTTTAATATCCTTCCTAAACTAGGGAGGTCAGAATAGCACATCATATTCCAGGTATTACTGTGAGTATCAGATTTTAGAGAGTGAAATCAAGGGAGAGAATTACCTTGAAATTGAACTTAATCTATTTTGTGACTCAGAAAAATAGACAAAATGGTAGAAAAAGCTAACGGGGCACTGTCAACATGTTTTCATATATTCTAACATACTGTTAGAACAATCCTGGAAGCTTAAGGGGGAAATGATGATTTTTCTTAGAGAGAATTCTGGCTTCCATTAGATGCTTGAACCTGTCCTTTAGAGTAAGATTTTCCTTTTCTTTACAAATCCAGGCTTCAAATATGGCTATGTAATAAGATGGGTTTTTTTCCATAGTACACGAGCTCTTAAACCTGTATTATTGTTATTATTATTATTAATATTATTAGACCTGTTTTGTGGCTTAAAATTAAGAAACATCATTAAACATTTAATTTTACAATGAAGGAAACAAATTGCCATGTAAACCGTCTTGCTGCTAGCTTTAAGTTCTAGTCCAGGTCCTTCTGCATTTCATCAATATAGTAAATTGAGTAACAGCCTCTGAGGGCCCTGCAAAGAGCCAAGGTCCAATTTAACTCCCTAGTGCCAGGGTCTCCAAATGTTTTTGGTTGTCTACACATACTAGAAAAAAATTAACTCTGTACCAGTTAAAAATATGTATATATGTATGTAGAATACACACATTGCTTATATTATCACACATACAGAAACATCAGGAATTTTAAAAGATAAGATTAGATACATGTATATCCCAGTATCATTCCCTGAAATTCCCATGAACCAACCTTGGCACCCCTGTGGATGTCCGCCCCACCTTGGAGACCACTGCTGTGGTGGGAACACCATGGTGACAAACGGAGCCACCACCCTCAGCAGTTCCCAGGAGGAATCCCAGTATCAGTGGTTATGTACTGCAGAGCCCATAAGCGAATATTTAGTTCAGACACTCATTTTAGATATAAAGATATGGAGGTGCAGTGACTTACCTACCTAAGGTTACAGAGTTGAATGATGAGAAAGCTAGGTGTAAAATGCCAGCCTTCTAATTTATCAGATTTCAACACATGCAGAAAATACCTAGTGTTCTGTTTTAGCTGGAATCTCAGGAAAATGGGGACTGAGCTCCTGAATGAATGATGAAGAAGGAGAGGGTGAATCAATTACCAATCAGTGGTCTTAAAGGTGAAATATTGTTAGCCTAAGTAATCTCTACTCTTTTGTGTCCCTTCTATTAAACTCTCTTTACAGGTTCTTTCTCTCTCTCTCTCTCTCTCTTTCTCTCTCTCTTCCTCCCACACACACACCCCAAGATAAAATCCAAAGCTTCTGATTCAATAGCCAACCTCTTCAGCAAGAAGAGCAAAGGTTCTGGAGCCAGATTGCCTGGGTTCAAATCCTGACCCTATCACTGAATAGCAGACTTTAGGCAAATTATTTATCTATGACTCAGTTTCCTCATCAGTTGAAACTGGGGATAAAAAAGTTCCATAGGGGTTGATGTGAGCATTAAATGACACTTGTAAAGCACTCGGCTCACTGCCTGATCCCATGCTAATGGCCCTTTATACGTTACCTGTTTTTATTATTTTATTCTAATTCCTCCTAAAAGCTTAAAGCACAGGCCTTCATATCACTGCATCGCGTTTCATTTTGTAACATGTTCCTGTGCTACATGTTTCACCATGTGCTACATGGTGAAAGGCATTTTCCCACCCACTTTACAAAAACATACACCGAGGCCCGTGTTTAGGGCCAAAATCAGTGCTGAATGCCAAGACAGACTCCCAATTCAGTGTCTCATATCAAACTGCATTTCCTTTCAAGATGAAAATTGTTACTCAAAATCCTATGTAGCTGAGCAGGAACACAGATTCCATGGTTTCCTTTTTCTTCCTGTTTCCCCAGAGCAAAGCATCTCCTCTCTTTGCATGGGGGATCTATCCCTCTAGAAGTCTACCCAGCCTGAGGATAATGGCAGCTGCAGGGTTACAGGGGTAACTGTTCATCTGTCTGAATTCTCAGTTGTGTGAGAGCCTGTGTTATAACCTTAGTAGCTTCTGCACCTAACTAGCTTTTCCCACTCCCTTGGAGTGTTTCCATTTTCTCCAGCTTTCGGTATCAGGGAGTGTTATTAAATGATAACGGGCTGGCTGGCTGGTTGTGTATTGTGAGAGGCTGAGAAACAATGAGTGTTACAACACGTTAGATTGCATGTTAGCTCTGATTTTGGGAACTTCGTATCACAGAGCACATCATGCAACAGGACTGCATCTGGGATACTGCCTCCCTCCCCCAGAGGGTTATTAATGGGCCTTCATACCTGGGAGGACAGATTACCTGCCTGAGAGATGTGATAATTAGAGATACGTCACTGATCATAAGCAGGCCCCCAGCCCTGAGGGCTAGCAGCTGTGTTACACGTATGAGGCAAGCTCCATGCTCCAGAGACAAAAGTGAAGTGGAATTTGCTGCAGTGACCTTACCTGAAAGAGGTCATCTCAAAAATGGTCACCCATGGGCATTGATTGGCAATTGGTTTGAATAGAGAAAGAGTGTTCTGAGCTGAGGATCAGAAGACCTGAATTTCATTTCTGGTTCTGCCATCATAGAGCTATAGGGTCTTGATGAAGAGTCACTTAACTTGTGACAGTTTTTTTATATAAGAAAAATGGGAACTACATATGTCTTACTTATCACAAGAGATTGCAACTCAAATACCTCTTCTTCCAAGGTAGTAGGGTGGCAACAGGGGTGTATGTGTGTTCTGATGATAAAGGAAATATAAGAATATTTTGAAGCAAAAGAAGGAGCCAGTACAAAGGCAGAAATTGACAACACATGGGAGCAGAAGTGGATAAAACCAACCAAGCTGGGGCAGAAGAAGGCAGGGAAGGGTGAGAGAAATACAACAGTAGACGGCTTAATGTCATCACCACCACAGGAAATGATGGTGATAACTTGATGCTGGTGATGATTTGGAGCTCTTCCTATGGAGTAAGAAAGAATGCAAGAATTGGGTCATTGACCAGAAACTCTGAGGAGGAAATTAAAGAAAAGTCATATCTAAGTGTCTTAAACTTCTCAGTAAAGAAAGTTTTAAGATCATCAATCAACAGGGGCAGGGGTAGATTTAGGGACTTGAAGAAAGTATAAGATTTTTAGAATTATCTCTTTGGAGGATCCCAAAATAAGTCAACAAGGCATCTTTTCAACGTTGTCTTGATCTCGGAGTCAGAACAACTTGGGTTTCAACCTAGCTCTATCTTTTTTCCTCCTAGAGCACACTTAAGCAGATAGATGCCCATCCCTCACCCATCAGTACTTTAGGGTTATAATCTATATCTTGCAGGCATGTTATGAAAATTAAATATGATCACATATGCAGTGTGCATAACACCATGTTTGGCACATAGTAGCCTGTCATTATTTTGGAAAAGTGACCATAATGAAAGAGAATGCATAAAACATATAGGATTGTGAAATAACAGTGTCCAATTTAGAAGCTGGGTTGTGTTGGCCTATCTGCTTGTACCAAGATTAAATAATATTCTTTACAGGCGTCTACACCCTTTTCTCTCCAAGGCATGTCTTCAGCCCCAGTGCTGTCATGGCTCATATTTTCTCCTCTCATGCTTTCCTACCTGCTCATATAATGAACAGCATAGAGGGGGTGATTCTCCGAGGATGTATAATGTGTTTCCTATGCTCCTGAATTGGTGCCAATGGCACACCAATCCAGTCGGGTGGGCCTCAAGGCACACCTTGCTCCTGGCTGAGAAGGAAAAAATCTTTGTGGAGTTTGCACAGGTAAACCAAGTAATTGAGCATTTGCATTAGTATGGAACCGCCTACTACAGACACTGGGCTCGTTTCACTCACAGGATAGCCTAGAATAAGCGTGAAGGACCTCCTTTCAGAATCTTGTTTTTGTAAAGCCCTTCTTGGATTTCCGCTTTATTATATTTTACATAATTGATCACAAATGTGAACATCTAAGGAAATGAGTTGGAGTATAGGTGATAATTAACCTGGAAGGGAAGAAAACCCTTCACCAGAAGCAAATAGATACCCCTTCAAATATCTGGTAATTTTGGCCGGGCGTGGTGGCTCACGCCTGCAATCCCAGCACTTTGGGAGGCCGAGATGGGCGGATCACGAGGTCAGGAGATCAAGACCATCCTGGCTAACACGTTGAAACTCCACCTCTACTAAAAATACAAAAAATTAGCTGGGCGTGGTGGCGGTCGCCTGTAGTCCCAGCTACTTGGGAGGCTGAGGCAGGAGAATGGCGTGAACCTGGGAGGCAGAGCTTGCAGTGAGCCGAGATTGCACCACTGCACTCCAGCCTGGAGGACAAAGTAAGACTCCATCTCAAAAAAAAAAAAAAATCTGGTAATTTCTCTTTCATTAGAAAGCTCCAAGTGAGGTACAAACTCAATTTAAATATTCTATGAGAATAAAAACAGGCTTATACCCAAAAGATAGGCAATAACAAATGCTGTTGATGACATGGAGAAAAGGGAACCCCTGAACACTGTTGGTTGGAATGTAAATTAGTACAATCACTATAGAGAACAGTTTGGAGGCTCCTCAAAAACTAAAAAATTGAGCTACCATATGATCTATCAATCCCACTGCTGGGTAAATACCCAAAAGAAAGAAAATCAGTATATCAAAGAGATTATCTGCAGTCCTATGTTTGTTGCAGCACTGTTCACAATAGCTAATGAATGGAAGCAAGCTAAGTGTCTATTAACAGATGAATGGATAAAGAAAATGTGGTACATATACACAATGGAGTACTCTTCAGTCATAAAAAAAGAATAAGATCCAGTCATTTGCAATCGTATGGCTGGAACTGGAGAACATTATGTTAAGTGAAATAAGCCAAGCACAGAAAGACAAATATCATATGTTCTTACATATTTGTGGGATCTGAAAATCAAAACAATTGAACTCATGGGCATAGAGAATAGAAGGATGGTTACCAGAGGCTGGGAAGGGAAGTGGGGGTTGGGGGAGGTGGGGGTGGTTAATGAGTATAAAAAAAATAGAAGGAATGAACAAGACCTATTTGGTAGCACAACAGGTTGACTATAGTCGATAATAACTCATCTGTACATTTTAAAGTAAAGAGTGTAATTGGATTGTTTGCAACTCAATGCATAAATGTTTGAGGCGATGGATACTGCATTCTTCATGATGTGATTATTGCACATTGCATACCTGTATCAAAACATCTCACATACTTCATAAATATATACACCTACTATGTACCCACAAATTTAAAAAAAAATGAATAAAAACATCCTTTAAACAAAGTGGCTATTTTGTTACTAAAAATAACTATTACTTATCAAGCATTGACTGAGTGCCAGGGTGTATATGCATGTGAGTATATGTGTGTGTGTTTTGTTCTGTTTTTTCTCCTGTAACTCCCTCAAAGATTGCAAAGATGGGAACTATTATCCTGATATTTCAAGTCAGAATCCAAAATTTAGTGAGGTTAAGTAACTTGCCACCATGCTTGCTGCTCATAAGTAGCTGAGGCAAAATTTGAATCCATTTTGCCTAGAGCCCAAGCCCAGGTTCTCTCTCCTAATTGGGTTGTCCTAATGCCTACACAATCTGCTCAGTGAATTACTCAGCCTCCATGTTTTTCTATTCTATGGCACCCCTACATCATACTAGCCGCTAGAGTGGAAAGTGATAAGAGATGAAACCAAGAGATTGTCTTATCAGCTTCTCCATTCACATGTCTTAAATGATTTCTACCTTTACTACCAAGAGAAAAATCCAGGTACATTCTGGGGAAACCATTAGTGCTTAGTTGGTAAAATCTTGAGACTTTTATCTTACTAGTAGAACCTCAACATTTTTCCAAAGAGGCACTAATGTGCCCTGTAAAGAAATGACATTCTTTGTCTCAAAAAAAAAAGCAAAAACAAAAAAGAAATGGCTATTTTTCACCCTAAAATAAAAAGTATGTGTGTGTATGAGAGAAAGAGAGAGAGAGAGAGAGAGAGAGAATGAATCTATCTCCAAATGCCAATGAGCATGATGAACTAGTGGCAAGACTTTCCACAGAATATGTAACTTGGTTTAGGCAGGGCAATCTCCTTTGTATGAAGTAAGTAGTAAATTCAGTTACAGTATATGTAAGCATTAAGAAGAATCTTATTCTTTTTAAATATTGCTTCTTACAATTTGTTTTGCTATTTAAAAAAAATCATTTTAAAGTTACAAATGTCTCTCCTAAGGAGACAATTCTCTGACAAACATAACCAACTGGCAATTACAAATCATAATTGTGACTCAGACCAATACTAAGTGAGCACCTTCCTGCTTTCTCATAGATGAATGTCTATAAGTTGTTAGTGCACATACTGAACTAGAAAGCCCACATCAGGAAGCTACTGCTCTTTTTTTGTTATCGTTAAATTTGTTTGGCCAACTCAGAATGAATATCCAGAATTCTCAACTCTTGAGTTAGTGGATATCCAAACTCCAAAAAAATTAACTAAAATTGAAGTTTAAATTTTAATACTGAGAAAAATAGTTGATTAGCTAGAAAAATCACCCTAAACATAATTATATGTATCAGTAAGTCAAGGAAAAAATTAAATTTGTCAGTAGGTCCCTATTCTCCAGTGCTGTCTTTTCAAAATGACTCTGCAAGATATTCAGTTTTAATGCTAATGTATCATTCTCTTTCTTTGGTGGGCGGGGGGTGGGGGCAGGGTCTCACTCTGTTGCCCAGGCTGGAGTGCAGTGGCATCATCTCGCCTCACTGCAACCCCTGTCACCCAGGTTCAAGTGATTCACCTGCCTCAGCCTCTTGAGTAGCTGGTATTACAGGCATGAGCTACCATGCCCAGCTAACTTTTGTATCTTTAGTAAAGATGGGTTTTCGCTATGTTGGCCAGGCTGGTCTTGAACTCCTGACCTCAATGATCCACCTGCCTTGTCCTCCCAAAGTGCTGGGATTGCAGGGGTGAGCCACCGCGCCTGGCTAATGTATCATTTTCTAGAATACATTTATCAATGAAATTTTCAAAGAACCTTATTGGTATGGTGAATTATGTAAAGTCTCAGAAGATTATTTTTTACTTTCCATGGCCAGATACTCGTGACTCACTTGTATCAATCATGCATTGGAAATACTCTGACATCATCAATTCTACCATGATTTACTCAAGCATCTCACCTGTTTCCTTCCAGAAAGCATGTTTTAATGTTGGAGATTCATTGGCTAGTAAATGTATAGGGTCTTAAATGATGTCAAATGAAGAAATGCCAAAAACATGCCCAATAGGAACAGCAAAGTATTTACCTTCAGATGTAAAATGCCAGTGTGAGATGGCCCAATGTGATATTGAACTGGATCAATGGTGGAGTGCCAGCAGATGAGGAATCGACATTAATTCAAGTGGGGACACAGAAGTTGGCATCGTGAGGATTTTTAAATTCTAGGACTAAATGGATGATCCACTGGGAGGCAATGTCCAGACAGATCAATACCACACAAAAAGATAATTGCTTTTCTTGGTGAATCCTAAGAAAGGGCTGGGGCTTTAGGGAAATTGATAGAGATTTCTTTTCTTCCCCCTCCACAAAAGGTAATTAATGAGTACAACAGACAATTCAAAGCAAGAGAATAGAATATGAAAGCTTGAAAGCCATACATTCAGAATGTATTTAGAGATTTACAGAAGGGCTTTAGCCCAGAACAGTGCCTACGGGAGCTACAGTGGTGACAGTGTCTCCTTGACAGATGCATCCTGGAATCTTCTACTGGGCAAGCATCCAAAAATATTTGAACAAGTGAGGTATGCCTTCCAGCGTAGCTGGGTAGTTAGAAAAGAGTCAAACATATAGAAAAAAAGCATAGTGACTGAAGTTGTCCTAAAGCTGGTTTACAAATGAAGTCTGAAATACACTCTACCATGGGATGAATGGGTATGGATTTTACTCTAACTATGATATACTGTGCTTTCTGGGACTGTAAAAAGTGACTACTCCATCCATTAATAATATATAGGAAGGCAGTTTTGGAATGTCAACTCAAAGCATCTTCGTACCTTGAAATTTCCCATGCAATTTGGTTACACAGAGTATGTCATTACTCAGGTTAACATTATAAGGCAAGTATTAGCATTATGTTTGAACAAAGGTTTTCACAAGGTCTATATTAACTTTAAAAAGGTTCTGCTGTATACTGAATGACAAAGGCTGTCACAGTAGCGACCAATTTCTTCCAATTTGCTTATTTCTCCAGATCTCTCTGTCAGACTTTAAGTTCCTTGAATATAGGGTCCTAGTCTTCTTTCCCATCCTTGTATACATGGTAGGTGTTCCATCACTGTTTCTTGAATGAATGTATAAAAAGTATATTTAAATTGAAATCTTGACAAGTATGCATTAAATGTATAGTTGGTGCTTGGTACTAATTCTCTCACCAGTTTATTGAAATTTGACTATATTTGAGCCTGAAATGGTATACCTACAGATATAGATCATTAAAACCAAACAAAACCCTTTCTTTATGATATCGAGAGATTTGCCTCCTAACATAAAAATGAATAATCACTGTCTACCCTAATGGATTACACCATCTTCATTAGCCTCCTGTTTCATCTGAGAAATGGCTACATCTTCAGAAACTCTGACTCCTAAAGGGGGTCAGTAACTCTGGGAAGACTATTTTTATTATGTGAAAATTTCAAATAATCTCCTAGAAACTTGAAAACTGGTTATATACAGAAAGCAAGAGAGGTGAAAAGTGAGTTGCAGTTTCATTAAACATGGTCATCCTCCAACACCATCTTTCTTACCAGCCTTGCATGAAACATCATTAAGATGCATCTTTTATGCAAGGGACCAAAAAGGGTACTACTTTTAAAATACAGCAAAAACAGGGGTTGCAGTTGCCCTTTTATTGAGGGTCAGTTTACATGTGTAGTCTGAAATATATTTCACCCAGAAATGTAGTTTTTTTTAACTTTTTATCGTGAAATAACTTTAGATTTGCAGAAAAGTTGTAAAGATTATATGGTTCCTTTAAACCCTTCACTCAGCTTCCACTAACGTTAAAATATTA
Organism: Pongo pygmaeus; assembly: GCF_028885625.2. Lineage (NCBI taxonomy): Eukaryota > Metazoa > Chordata > Mammalia > Primates > Hominidae > Pongo > Pongo pygmaeus. The sequence continues at coordinate 78,449,060 of NC_072388.2, forward strand.
TGTAACTGTGATACATGGTTTGAAACTAAGAAATTAACATCTGTACAATACAATTTGCTCAGATAATCCCAGTTTTTCTACTACTGTCCTTTGTGTGTGTCAGAATCCAATCCAGGATACCACATTTTATGTAGCTGTCCTGTCTCCTTAGTTTCTTCTAATTTGTGATAATCCACAAATACTTTTTAATTGAAATAATTATCTAAATGTATATTTGTCAGATCAATACCATCCTTTCTATCTTTCCTTTCTCCACTGAACTTGGGCATCAGTCTCTTTCTCTAATTTATGCATTGGATATTTTACTACTTTGGGCTCATTATTTTAAAAATCTGCAAGCAGACACAGTAGTCTAGGACTGTTCCTGAGGCTGGAGGGCCAGGGTATAGCATGTGTGTGGGCCACCAAGGCCAGCCTTGTCATTGATTCTGCTTTGTTACCAAGCAACTGAGATCGCTCCCACTAAAGAAAAAGAAGCACCACTTCCACTTCAAAGATAAATGTGTTGAAAAAAGAACAGAATTGACACAGCTTCCTTTATCCCTTAGATACAAGGATGCCATGCCTAGTCAGAGTTCTGAATTCAGGTTCTCAAAGCAGGAACAGGCAGATGCAGCAGCTGCAGTTGGGAACTCTTTTCTTTCTTTCTACGTTTTTTTTTTTTCTTTTTGAAACTCCACATCTCTAGTAATCCAGACTCCTAATTACATATGATATAAACGGCCCTCAAAAGACCCATTACCCCTGTTAAAGTATGTAAATTCAGGGGCAAATTATATGAATAATGGCTAACATTTATTAAGCGCTTATTACATGTCAGGCACTGTTCTTCTAAGCATTTTACATCTAATCCTTACAACAACCCTGTGATGTAGGACTGATTATTAATACTATTTTACAGATAAGAAAACTGAAATACATAATAGATAGGAAAATTGCTCAAAGTTACACAGCTAGTAACTGAATAATCTTCCAAAATCTTTTTTATTTAGGTAATAGTATTTTTGATAAATAATTTACATAATTTATGAAGACCTTTACAATGATGGTGTTATTCCATTTCCTCCCTAGATTAAATTAGCATCTTGAGAAAAAGCCATAAACCCAGTGAACAAAGTCGATGGTATTTATTTTATGTTTAAAAGGTGTCATCTCTATCGAGCAGTCAAGTGCTGAAATAAAAAAAATAAAATAAAAAAAAACCCAGTCAACTGAAATTTAAACGCTTGAGGGCAAACATTGAGCAATGTTGGGGTTTTGTTACCCTGCACTAATTTTGGGTTTAAGAAGGGACAGAAATGATATTCATAATCCAGTGTTCTGGAAGGAGGAGTATTTTTGGTAGATTAATTTACAAAGTTTTCTGCTGACAAAAGAAAAGGAAAGGAAAAAAAATCAGATAATAATTCCCTTTACAGGCCTAATTTGAACTTAATTCTCTCTCTCTCTCTCTCTCACACACACACACACACACACACACACACACACACACGACAACCGTGACCTGTAAATCTGTGGTCATCTAGTTACTAGCACAGTAGGAGCAGTTGTCTGATCTGATCAAAGAGTGGCATGCTCCAAAAAATCTGATCTTTGGTGAAAATAGATTCCCCCTGGATACCATCCAGGGATTACATACTTTCAGAGACCAAAAATACAGTGAAGTGCCCTCAGCAAGATAGAACACAGTGTAGTCATTCTTGGTGAATCGGAAGGATTTTGCCTCAGGGCTGTCATTATGAACATCAGTGATCATTGTAAGAATGTGGAAAAGTGCTAGTGAATAGGAGTCCCAATTACAGAATACTGGGTGAAACAGCCTTTGCTATAATTATAGTGTGTTTAGATTGATGGGCCTAATAAGCAGTGTTCCTTAATCTAAATGTTGATTTTGCAGTGAGTTAAAATTAGAGGTAAAACTGTGATAGTAAGTTTGTTTACTAGATTGACTACGTGGCTCCACGTAGAATTCAGATTAGTTCAACTAACAATTCCTCAGCACCAAACCCTTGTCAGGCCTTGGGCTAGGTCCTGGAGATCCAAAAGCAGATGCAGTCCTCAGGGAGTTACAGCCCAGCATGGGAGAGGGCATTTCAATGGCATTAATAATAGCAGTGGATATGAATTGAGCCTTTGCCAGGTGCTAAACACTGTTCTAAACACTCTGCGGGTATTAATCCATTTACTTACTCCACCATAACCCCACAAAGTTGGGACTAGGTGAGAGGGGAGCCAACAGGCCTGGAAGACTGCAGTAACTTTTCCAAGCTTATATGTGTGATAAGTGGCAGAGCAGAGCTTAAACCTGGTCCGGACCTTGGGTTCTTAACTCTAACCTTAGTATTCCAGAGAAGACTTCAATATACAGTAGTTCACTGTCCTGGGACCAAGAAGAGGTACAATTAACCATGTTGCCTGTGCTGCTGGTGATGAAGCCAGAGCATAAACAGAATGATTTATCCTGACTCCTTTGTTCGTGAACCAAGGAACCATAATCCCCCATGAAGCATTCTGGCCTCTTTACTATTCTCCAGACAGGTTGATCTTGTTCCTACCTCAGAGCCTTTGCTCTTGTTGACCTGAGTGTCCCATCCCAGATACCCTTGTATGGCCCTTCCACTCAATCCTTTCCCACCTCCCTCCAAATGTTACCTTATTAATGAAGACTTCCCTAGCTCATTCAATTTTATCTGCCTTTCTTCCTTATCCCACCTCCCTGCAGTTCCTCCTCGCTTACCCTGCCTTACTTTTTCCCACAGATTTTACCATCAGCAATACTATTAATATCTTTTTACTCGGGTTTTTGTTGGTTTGTGTGTCTCCCTCCCCACACTAGAACATAGGCTCCCAGGGGTTAGTGACTTTTTAAATATTGTTTGTCACTGAATTTCCAATGCCTAAAATAGGGCCTGACCACATCTGAGTTTAATAAATACTTTTAGATTTAGTGAATTAAAAAGCCAGAATGAGGCTGGGCATGGTGGCTCACGCCTGTAATCCCACCACTTTGGGAGGGCGAGGTGGGTGGATCACGAGGTCGGGAGCTCAAGACCAGCCTGGCCAACATAGTGAAACCCCATCTCTACTAAAATACGAAAATTAGCTGGGCATAGTGGTGCGCCTCTGTAGTCCCAGCTACTCAGAAGGCTGAGGCAAGAGAATCACTTGAACCTGGGATGCAGAGGTTGTGGTGAGCCGAGATCGTTTCACCGCACTCCAGCCTAGGCAACAGAGCGAGATTCTGTCTCAGAAAACAAACCAACCAACCAACCAACCAACAAACAAACACCAGGAAGAGCATATGCCAAAGTGTTTAAAACAGTTATATCTGAGTGTCGGAATTATACTATTTTAAATACACTTTTACCAAGTTTCCTATAATGAGCATGCGTTCTATGAGAAAAGGGCTAAAAATAGACTAAAGTTAAACATTAGTCACTAATTCATCTCATAAACCTACTTATTCCTGGGAACTATTAACTTCTGCGTTATTATTGCACATTGGGTTTTTATACATGGTAGATGCTATTATCGAGGGTCCCTTGGGGAAGGTTTGTATATGAAATGATCATTTCCTTCCTGCTTACTCCAGATTGAGATTGCCAGCCTTGACTCACCTGAGCGGGACTCACATGTGAGACTGCCCGTGTGAACAGCTTCCACTGTGATACCCAGTAGGCATCTGAAAAGCACCAGGTCCAAAATGGAATTCTTGATCCCACAACCTGCTCCTTACAGAGTGATCCTTGTCTCAGTAATCCCAACATCCATCAGTTGTGTGATCCAAAAACTTAGAACTCATACCTCCCTTTCCTCATGCCCACAGTTCCCAAATACATTCCAAATTAGACCACTTCTCACTGCAACTCAATACCATGCTCCTCACTTCCATCTCTACTACTCGAAGCCACGGAGTCATCTCTTACCTGAATTGTTGCAAACACTTTCCAGCTGGTATGTTTGTTTCCAATCTTTTATTTCATTATTTTTTAAGAGACAGGGTCTTGCTCTGTGTCCCATGCTGGAGTGCAGTGGCACAATCACAGCTCACTACAGCCTCAAACTCCTAGGGTCAAGTGATGCTCCTGTCTCAGCCTCTTGAGTAGTTGGGACTACAGGCACACACCACTATGCCCAGTTAACTTTTTTCTTTCTATAGAAATGGGGGTCTCACTATGTTGCCCAGGGTGGTCTTGAATTCCTCTTTCTAGTTTTCTCTGACACTCTCACTCCCTGCCAATCTTTTCTCCTCAAAGAAGCCAGAATGGTATTTTTAAAAACATGTAATCAGCCTTTATTACCAGCCACCCCCAATTAAAATCCTCATGTAGCTTTATATTATATTACCAATCCAATCTAAGTGCATTACCAAAGCTTTGAAGACCCTGTTTGATCCTACCTCTCAATACCCTCCAGAACATCCTCCTCGTCTGCCACTTTCCTCCACATCTACCACACCCTGGGCAGTTTGTCAAACATGCCTGGTTTGTTCTAGCTTTGGGCTTTTCTCTTGTCTGGGAGACTTCTTCTCTCGGCACCAGAGCTGACTTTTCCTTGTTTTATACATAGTGAGATGTCAGCTCAGATGTTGCCTCCTCAAAATGATCTTTTTGATCATCATAACTTAGTAAGCTCTCTCCCTCCACCAATCACACTATCCCACATCTCTTCATTCTGTCCAGTATTAGTCTGTAATTACCATATGCTTACATGTTTAATATGTGCCTCACTTTTGAATGAAAATATCAAGGGGAAAAGGAATGTGACCATTTAAATCACTGCTATAACTTCAGCATCCAAAACAGTGCCTGGGGTAAATAGTCACTGAATGAAGGAATAAAGGATTGGAGCAATGAATGTTTTTGTGACGTCTGGATTAAAATTAGAGATGAAAACCAGTACAATTTTGATCATCTGTCTCCCTTCATACCAGCCACCCTAATCTAGGCGACTAGAATACCGAAAGAAAATTTGCTTCTAGGAACAAGGTAATGCCATGCTATGGACTGACTCATTTATTTGTTTATTTGTTCATTCATTCCTTCATCATTCTTCACTCATCAGACATGTAGTGAGGACTTTCTTTATATTAGGCCCCCTGTGTTTGGTTTTCTGTCAGCTATCTTAGGGGCGTGTGTGTGTGTGTGTGTGTGTGTGTGTGTGTGTGTGTGTGTGTTGAAGGAGGAATAAGGTAAATAAACTAATGCAATGTAAGAAGTGTTGTGGTTTATTAGTAAAGGTTATAAATCTAGACGTATGTGCATATTGTTTTGAGAATACAAAGAAAGGTGCTTCTGTTTCTGTTTATGGGAAGTCACTTCACAGCCATTTATCTTTAAGTCATAATAGATGAATTTCTCATATAGGCAGTTTTCCTAAATCTGAGTTTTAACATAATGAGATCTGGAGAAAAAGAAGGCAAAAAAAAAAAAAAACCCATAGGAAATGATACAGAGACTAATGATCATTTACCCAAATAACAGATACCATTCAAAGTTAGACACTGAGCCTCTGGTAATCCCTGTTCTTCTCCTTCATCTTGAGTGAGGGATACTGAAAAAGACTGGTCTGGCTACTGTTTAATCAGGGAATGGTGAATACTTTTCATTAGCCCAAGAAAAGTTAGTTTCTATTCCAGAAATATTTTGTAAATACAAGTTAAAATTATTAACTATTATGCATCACTTGTCAACTATAGGAAGCATTACTGCACCCTCTCCATAGATGATTAGAATAATTGCTGTCCTTTCATCTTTCCCATCTAACAATACTCACCCAGTACCTCCCACTTTCCTTTGTGTCTTAGTATGCTGCATGTATCTGCTTTGCTAAGAGAACATCGAGGCTTGGCATAATTGGGCTATTTCCCTGTCATACTGGTTTGCTTCTAAATCTGCCTCTTCTGTGGGTTGCAGTGAGGTCAATCAGATGCAGTCAAATGGCAGAGAAGATATTAAAAATACATATATCCTAGAACTAAATATACACCATCTGTGAACTTCAGTTACAAAGGGAAACTTCTCTTAATATGACCTTAGGTAAAGCCATTGGCAGTTTTATTGTATCTGTCAGCAGTCACCAATAGCTTTGATTAACAACATGACTATAATACATAAGCTTTGTTGGTCTCTTTTTTTTTCACAAATAATAAGAGATAGGGTTTCTACCAACACAACATTTCTACCAACACAACATTTCTCAGACTTGCCTGATCATTAGACCAACTGTGGCACCTGAGAAAAATATGCCACAGACCTACTAAATCAAAAGTTCCAACAGGCCTAGGGATCTGTGTATTTCATAAAAACTCCAGGGGATTTGATTATCAGGCAAAGTATGGGGAACTTGGTATGATTAATATTCAATGAATTGTTTGTATGTCTGTCTGATGCTTTCCAGACTGGGTTAATGCCTGGGTCTCTTTCTTTGATTAAGCTTTGATTAAGATGCTCCGAGCAAATCCCACATTGAACATTTCCATTGCCCCCTCCCTCCCCCACTTCTATTACGAGAGACCGAGATCCATGTGAGGTGTTCTGTGATGAAGATCTCGTTCTGTTTTTATTATTAAGTATACATCTTCCCCTTTTCTGATATTACCACTATACATCATCAATTAAGCTGTCACCAACCTGACCTCTGAGGCATTGGAATGTTTCACTTGATGAAGCTTACTTTGGCATAAGCTAAGGGTTAGGAAAACCAACAGATTTCTAAAATATTGTGCATGGAAGGGCCACTGGAAGTCCTCCATCACAGCCTGATAGCTACAAAAATGAGGGAACAAAGGCCCTTGAGCGGCTTGCCAAAGTCAAATAGTCAATTACAGAGAGAGTTTGGACTAAATCTCCTGGTTCCAATTATTACATTCTTCCTATGACACCATTCCCTGATTCCTACAACCAAATTAGCCTCCTCTTTGAGCTTTAGTTTTCCCTCTAGGAAAAAAAAAAAAAAAAAAAAGCATGTTAGACAAGGTCAGGGACTCTAAAACTGAGACCCTGGGTTCAGTTGAAATGCTGGGAAGGCTACTGTGATAGGGGTGGATGTCGGAGAGGAAGGACAGAGGTGGGGCTTCCCCTAGTTATATTTTTATCTGATTGGGATATTGAAATTATATTAAGAATTTATTTGGAAAAGCCACTTCTGTTACTTTTTAAAAAAAGGTGTAGAGGCACAAGGCTAGATGTTGATCCTTGAGTGCAGATCTGATTCTTACATTTGGAGATCCTTAGAAAAGAAGTCTGTGAAGGCAACCATTTGTCCTTTTTTGTCATAAAACCTGATTCTTGGGTATTCAGTGAATGACACTCATTGACCAACTGCAGGTCTGGCATGATCATCACAAAGAATTGGCACTTTGAAAGTGAGAGAACAGTAGGAAGAGATATTCTTAGGAAGCAAGCTATCTTTTCTAATCCTCTTTAAAAGGCCAACATGTTCACAACTTTCCCCTAAAACAGAAAGGTGACATTGCTCCTTAAGCAGCAGTATCATGCATGCTGTCCTCTGCCCTCCTAAGAAGTGCAGAGAGAGGGCAGACCCTCCTAGTGAAGTACCTTTTTTTCTTATTTGAGCCTGCTCTGCATTTAGGGAGAGTTTGACACACCTCTTTAGGGTTCTGAGAATAGTTAACAGCTCTAAGAAAGAGATTTTTGTTCATGAGAAAAAACAAGAGAAACTGGAAGCAGTTCTCATTCATATTCTCTCTCTCTCTCCACACCCCCGCCCCACCTCCTCCCGCCTCTCCATCTCCCTCTCCCTCTTCCTCTCTCTCTCCCTCTCTTCAGTATCTAATATAAACCCAGGCTTTCTTTATGTTCTGTGCAGTTGGCCTGAGTTCTCTTCTGTTTTGGTCAAGATTCAAGTGGAAAAGACCTGAGCCTGTGTCTGCCTCCTTTCTGCTAATTTTGGTTTCTACTGTTTTACCCAAGAAGGGACTAGACCTTTGTTTCCCTACTCCTTTATCATAGCATGCTGGTTCTCAGACCTTTTCTGCACACTGCTAACATCCTTCTCACCTTTCTTTGCTTGGCTTTTTTTTTTTTTTCACTGCAAGCTCTCCCATGCTCATTTCTCATTTGCCATCAGATTTAGAGTAACTGGCTTATGGCATCAAAGAATGAATTAGATGGGAGCAGCTAAGTAAACTGAATGAAGCCGCTTCCTTTCTCTTTTCCCATCCACAAATGATAAAATAGCCTGCACAGCCAAGTGACCTGGCATTCAGGGGTTATGGTGGCTTGGCCATTTGTTTAAGTTTGCTTATTTGCAGTCACAGTTCTTTAGTATTTCAGTGATTTGGTTATCACTCAACAGTGCATACATTTCTTCTATAAAATTTGATAGTTATTTATCTATCTCTGATTTTTCCCTCTGTGTTTTATTATATCTAGTTTAATTTTTCCCCTTTGTTGATTTCTGTTTTGTATATCTTGTTTCGGGATATACGTGGAAGGGAGACGAGTTTCCAAAGATAATATAGATCCCAGTTTGCCTGTAAATTGATAACACCATTTGGAAACAAATCTTAAAACCTCACTGACACAGCATAAATAGAATTTACAGATCTTCTTGAAGCAAATCCAAATCTCCAGACTCTACTTTCTCCATTCTCCCCCACTCATCCTAACCCTCACGTACAGGGACCGCGTTACCAGGTGAGCCAACTAGACTCTTTCACACCTCTCTGCCTCTGCACATGCTGTTCCTTGGCCAGAAATGCCTTTTTTTTTCTGCTTTACCTGACACATTTAGATTAGTCTTTTAAGACCTAATAGAAATGTCATGTGCTCTGATATGCCTTCCCAGATGCCCATGAGCAAAGTCAGATGTTCTGCCTTCTGTTTCCCTATGGTACTTTACTGATGTCCCTGTGATAGCTTCCTGCCACTCCAGCCCACTCAGTTGGGAGAACTTCAAGAGGTGAACAAAGTTTTATTCCTTTTTGGATTCCCAGTGTCTCATAGACCTTCTGGGACATATGGCGCATTCAGTCTAGCTGAATGAGGTGATGAATCAATCCACTTACTCTCTCCAGTGCCTGAAACTTCTCAAGGAGCTTGTGTTCTCCTTTGCTCCTCTCTTTTCAACCAATCTGAAAATGCTTTGAAAAGATAATTTCTGTTTTCCAGTGCAGTCTTCTCACCTGGCATGTAATTTCTCCGTTTTTATTTCCTTTGTGAATATCAAGGTACAATTTCTATAGCTACCAGTCTAATCTGGAATCTTTTCATCTCAGTTTTGGAGTTCTGCAACAGTGTCCTGGTGGATCTATCTTCTATATATTCCTACTATAATGTACACTCTTACCAGGTACCAGTCAGTTGTTTCAAACCACATTTTTACTAAATGACCTCTCTGAAGTGATTCTGAACTGGCTTCCCTATTAGATGAAGACCAAACCTCTACTCTAAGCACTTAAGACAAATGGTTCCATTCATCTCAATGCTCCTTACTCCTCAATATTATCCATTACATTTTTTTGAGACAGATTGTTATTCTTTGAATGGCCAGTCCTTCATCGTCCAAAAGGAGTCCTTACTTTGCTTAGACTGGAACACACAATTTTATCTATTTTAATGTTCCGTCATATGATTATAATTATATTCTGTTATCTATTCCAAATTTTCAGAATTTTATCTATTCCAAATTGAAGTATTCCAAGTTATAAACTTACATCTTCCAAAAAGACTACCAGGATTAAACCAACCACTGAATCATCATTTCATTACTTCATATTACTACAAGTTAGATTTGGGACACTGTAATATTTTAGCCCTGATTTTTCCCTTTTTGTAGTGTCCATAGATAATTTAACTTCTTTGTATAAACTTCCATTATAAAATGAAGTTTTATATATATATATATATATAACATTATACATTTAGGACATTTCATGGTGAAATAAAAGTGTTTCAAATAGAAAATGATGATTTATTTGGGTTTATAAATCAAGAATTCTCAAGAGGGTATGAAACCCACTTCCCCCTTATCAACTCTAGGGATTTTCTGTAGTTTTGAAATTTGAAAAGCATAAAGTAAAATTATTATCACTTTGATTTGTTTGTAGTCATAATATTTAATTCACTTAGAAATATCAAATAACATTAAAAGAAAGGTGTGCAAATGGCTGGGCTCAGTGGCTCACACTTGTAATCCCAGCACTTTGGGAGGCCCAGGTGGGCGGATCACCTGAGGTCAGGAGTTTGAGACCAGCCTGAACAACATGGCGAAAGCCCGTCTCTACTAAAAATACAAAAATTAGCCAGGTGTGGTGGTGCATGCCTGTAATCCCAGCTACTGGGGAGGCCGAGGCAGGAGAATTGCTTGAACTCAGGAGGTGAAGGTTGCAGTGAGCCAAGATCATGCCGTTGCTTTCCAGCCTGGGCAACAAGAGTGAAACTCCGTCTCAAAAAAAAAAAAAAAAAAGGTGTGAAAAATAGGGTAGACCACGTGTGCTGTAACAATAGACCCCAAACATAAAAGATGTTTATCTCACTCATATACACAGTCCAATATGGTTCCAGTTGGTGAGGGTTAGGGTTGTCATTCTGGGAGTTGGCCAGTAGAGATGCTACCATCTTCAGCATGTCTTCCAAAAGCTTCCTGGTATCAAAATCCAAAATTGTTGAAAGCAGAGAGAACATGAATAAGTTCATATGGAAGGATTTTATGGACTAAGACTAAAAATAGTCCACATTAATTCAGTTCACATTCCACTAAACACATGGACACCCCTAACTTCACTGGTGACTAAGAAATGTAGTCTAGACTGTGCCCAGGAATAGGATGAAATGGTTATACTGAAGAACTAGATGTCTTATATGTATTACCTTATATAGTTATCAAAGTCATTTTTAGTTTGGACATGGTCTTTACTAATGGGTTGCAAATGCTCTTTATGCAGATGTTTTATGTTTTATATTACTTTCCCATGCCCAACAGCATAAAATATAGAAGTCTGGATGGATTAGACACTTGGTATGTGTATTAGTTTTTGATTGCTGTGTAACAAATGACCACAATGTTAGTGGCATAAAACAACATATGTTTATTGTCTCACAGTTTCTGTGGGTCAGGAGTCTAGGCACAGTGTGACTAGGTCTCCTACAAGCCTGTAATCTAGTCGTTGGTCAAGACTGTATTTCTCATCTAAAGACTCAACAGGGGAAGGGTCTGCTTCCAAGCTAGCTCAGGTTGTTGTCAGATTTTACTTTCTTGTGGCAGCATGATTCTTTGAAGAATCGAGAATTCATGGTGGCTTGCTTCTTCAAAGCCAGCAACAGAGACTAAATCAAATCTAGCCAGATGGTCTTATATAATGTAAGATAACTACAGGAGTGACCTCCCAACACCTTTGTAATATTGGTTAAGCAAATTACAAGTCTCATGTACATTCAAGGGGAGGGGATTATACAAGAGAATGACTACCAAGAAGTAGGATCACTGGAGCCTGTCCACCACAGTAAATGATTGAAAAAATCAGGGTATTCCAGAGAACTACCACTTTACCTGAACATAGCTCTTTACACAAAACTACATAGAATTATGAAAGATCTCAAGAGAAAAGTGTTCCTTATTGCCAAGAGCTGGTTATTATGCTAGGAAAATCAGCAATGCTCAGGAACAATATTTGCTAAGTTTCACAGTTATCAACTGTAACCCACACAGTCATCTTTAGAATTGGATCCAGAACAAGATGGGACCATCTTGAACCTGGTACTAACAAGGTTCATTCTCATAAGACCCTAAGGCCTTCATTATATGGCGTTTTTGAAACTCCTTTGTCATTTTAAATTTTTGTCTTTCCTAGCTCCCTTTTCCTCTACTATTCTATCTAACTTAGGCAGCATTGAATTTCATTTTTTTCTCTCCTTAGTCTTTCTGTTTGACATTTTCCCTTCTAGCTTCATTTGTCCTTTAAGACAACCCCATAACCTTTCATCTAGGGGAAAGAAATCTAAAAGAAAGCTCTAGAATGAGATTTTAGTTGACATATTCAATTTGCTTTAGAGGGGCATCACCCATACCTCTTCTTCCACCAGTGAGATCTCCTGAGAGGTGAAAATATGAGAGAACCAGAGCTGCTTATTTATATATCAACTATGGAAAGATCTTTCCTGCCTAATCTGACCCCTTCTTTGAAACTCCAAAAGTGACTTTTTGTGGTTAATTCTTCCAGGATATCTATGATACAGTCCCACAGATATTAAAGGTTCAGGGCATCAAACTGAAAGATGTAACAGCTCTAATAGACAGAGTCACATTTCTAAAAAGGAAAACCAAATTCTGAAGATATTTTCTGGCTCTGTGAACAGCTAAAAATACAAGGATAATCGTTCCTATAGTCCTGGACTTTTAACACTGAAGCTAACTTGGAAGGAAAAATGACACTGAGCTATAGGAAGAGAAGAATAGAACAGACTTCAGTGAAATTGGCCGCTTTTCTTTTCAAGGCACTTATTCCTAGATTAGCTCATCTATCTTTAAGCTTCATATGATTTTTACTATTTGGCGTGACTTAAAACTACCAAGTTGGTGAAAGGTACATAGGAGCTCTGTGTACTATTTTGCAACTTCTATGTGTCTAAAATTATTTTAAAATAAAAGGTAGCAAATATACAAAGAAAACAAATTATTGAGCTGGGAAGTGTTCCCCTTGCAAAAGTCTAGCAACTGGGGTAAAATTGTTTCTTTGAATACAAATGCCTATTCTCTGATTAATAAAATACCATGAAGACGAAAAGAAGGAGCTGAAGAAAGAGGGAAAGAAATAGAGAAATGGGGATTTCCAGTTGCTGTAGGTCTTGAGTAGGCAGGACCTTAGCTCATGGTATCTAGGTGCATATTGTCTGTCACTTTTCAAGTATCTTTGCTGGCCCTGCCTTAATCAAAGCCCAAACCATGCCCCAAGGGCACTCTGCATCGTTGAATTTATACATTAGATCTTTCTTTTGGGATAAAGAGCTATTCTCAACTTGACTATTATGCCTTGGCCTTCGTTCCCTAAAGAACATGGGCAGCAGGCTTGCAGACAGAAGTATATAGTGTGGAAAATGAACAACCTCTTTGACTCTTTGCAAGATTTGTGATGTCCTACTGGGATGCCTTGGCCCAGGCACATTCACCTTGATTCTAAATCAGAGACTTCTGTGTCTTCTTTCTCATAGTATGGGTTATTGGGTTGAGCAAATACTTTGTCATCAGTGTGTCTTATGGAGTAATTGAGAGCCTTGGATTTGAACTCATATCTATTTGGGCTCTATTTTGAGCTGTGTCACTTATGAACTGCATGACCTTGAGCAAATCACTGAAACTCTCTACAGTCCAGATTCTTAATCTATTAAATGGGGCTAATAATACCTCATGCATATGGCTGCCAATGGGAGTTAGTGAAATAATGTACATGAAATATTTAACACTAAACTTGGTGCCTAATGTATCTTCAATAAATGATAACTATTGTCATAGTCATTGTTGCTTTTATACTTTTTGGCTTCCAGTGATTTCCAGTGACTACAGCCCTAAGGCCATTGGGGGATGTCTTTCATAGAACTGAATTTTCTTTATAAAACAATAACTGATTTTTTTTTTTTTTTTTTTTTTTTTTTAGACGGAGTCTCGCTCTTCTTGCCCAGGCTGGAGTGCAGTGGCGCGATCTTGGCTCACTGCAACCTTCATCTCCCAGGTACAAGTGATTCTCCTGCCTCAGCCTCCCAAGTAACTGGGATTATAGGCGCCTGCTACCACGCCTGGCTAGTTTTTTTGTATTTTTAGTAGAGATGGGGTTTCACTATGTTGGCCAGGCTGGTCTTGAACTCCTGACCTCAGGTGATCCGCCCGCCTCGGCCTTCCAAAGTGCTGGGATTACAGGTGTGAGCCACCGCGCCTGGCCTAAAACAATAACTGATTTTTTAAAGAAACATTCTGAAGACTATTTGTCATTTTAGTCAAAAAGGATGGAGAAACCAGGGTTCAGTTTTATTTTCAGTTCAATGTTTTGACCATGACATCCAGTGCTGGCTTGATTACGTTTTAGGAAACTGAATTCCTTCTCTAAAGAAATAGTCCAAAATTAAACACATGTGGTTACTATAATCAATAATCATGCTAACCAGGCATGCTGGCTCATGCCTGTAATCACAGCACTTTGGGAGGTAGAGGCGGGTGGATCATTTGAGGATCACAGGAGTTTGAGACCAGCCTGGCCAACATGGTGAAACCCTGCCTCTACTAAAAATACAAAAATTAGCCGGTTCTGGTGGCACGGACCTGTAATCTCAGCTAGTCAGATGGCTGAGGCACAAGACTTGCTTGAACCTGGGAGGCGGAGTTGGAGTGAGCCAAGATCGTGCCACTGCACTAGAGTCTGGGTGACAGAGCAAGACTCTGTCTCAAAAATAATAATAATATTAATAATAATGCCTTGTGTATTTCAAAATTACTAAAAGAGTGTAATCCCAGGACTTTGGGAGGCCAAAGCTAGCAGATCACTTGAGATCAGGAGTTTGAGACCAGCTTGCCAATACGGTGAAACCATGTCTCTACTAAAAATACACACACAAAAAAATATTAGCCAGGCATCATGGCGTGTGCCTGTAGTCCCAGCTACTTGGGAGGCTGAGGCAGGAGAATCGCTTGAACTTGGGAGGCGGAGGCTGCAGTGAGCCAAGATCCCACCACTGCTCTACAGCCTGGGCAGTAGAGGAAGGCTCTGTCTCAAAAAAAAAAAAAAAAAAAAATATATATATATATATATATATGTGTGTGTGTGTGTGTGTGTGTGTATGTATATATGTGTATATATGTATATATGAAAAGAGCAGAATTTAAATGTTTTTACCACTAAAAAAGATATGTGAGGTGATAGATGTATTAATTAGCTTGATTTAATCATTTCACAATGTCAACATATATCAAAATATCACATCGTACTCCGTAAACATATACAATTGTAAGTCAACTAAAAATAAAATTTTAAAAAGGGAAACATAATAAATTTTATTATTTTGTATTTTAAAAAATCAAAGTTAGGACACATATTGAGTTTCTCTGCTACTCAATGAACTGAAGGTTTTGGAAAACAAGACCAAAAAACAACAACCTCCAAAAAAGAAATAAAAGAAGGTCATAGTTAAGGCCTTTCATGCAGTCAGCTCAGGGATCAAGGGTAGGTCTCTACCAGCCTGTCACTGAGTATGCAGTGCTCACAAATGTGGGGAATACCTATGTACATCACAGTCCTCAGGGAACTGTAAAACCAGTTGCATTGACCAAACCAAAACACGTGCTATTAGAAAGCATATAATTGTAAACCAAGAGCTTCTTTTCAGTTTACCTAAGATAATTTCAGAGGCTTTAGTCTAAGAGAATCAAAGTCAAGTGATAACACTGTCAAAAAGGTTTCTTAAGGAAGAAGATCTAGGGGTTCTTGGGATTCATTGAATTTGATGCCATGGCTGAAAAATTAAGTGGAGATACACTGTATGCCATTGGAGTCAGGCACTCATGTGAAAGATCAGCACTCACATTTAGGAATTGGATACAGCTAACAGCAGGGGAATTGATAGGCTCATGAAAAGAGCATGGGTAGAGGATGTTATAGAAAATTAAGCACAGTTAGGGAAGACTTACCAGCAAGGTTACAAGAAGCAAACACCTATCCCACCCATTCAGAATACCTTGCCACACTCCTGCATGACAGGACATGTGTGTTCTTTACATTAACTGAGAAACCGAGGCCAGATAGGAAGACAGATGTGTCCAGAAGAAGTTGACATTAGGAATGAGAGAAATAAACAAAGTGATTTTGGGGCCAGCGTTAACAATCTAGAACTACCCAGGAGGGTAGATTTAGAGACACTTTCATCTTTGAAATACCCAAAAGTCTGTTTCTCCAATGCCTTGACTCTGCCTAAAGCAGTGTACCATTAATCTCTGAGGAATCTCTTCAAACAGTTTTCTCTCAATATATCACTGAAGCCTTTTGAGAAATAAGAGCTGTTCCAGCTTAGTCATATCTCAAGGCAGCATGCCATGGGAGGTGGAGACTAAGAGTAATTAAAAATAACTCCCAGCTCAAGCAGGGAGAGGGCTGTCCCTGCCTCATCTGTATTCCCACCACAGGCTCCCCAGCGAGACCCCAGCTGTTGAGCAAGAGACTCTGTAATGTCTGATGCACTCAATCTTGAATTGATCACAAAATAATGTTAACAACGTTAAGGGCATGGAGTTCTAGGTTTTGGAAGAATTCTTAATGATTCTGTTAAAGAGGAAGAGATAGGAAAAAGACCAAAAAGACAGGGACAAACAGGAAAAACGGACCCAGCTCTACTGCAGTAATGGCCATTGATCACTTTACCTCCCTTGGCAGTCTGATCAGTTTCATTGGAAAGATAGCAAGTGGAAAAAGTGTGCAGAGATGTGATGTGAAAATTATATTCAAGCTTTAGCTCCCCAGCACGTCTCTAAGGAAAGCACTATAGGAACAGCTGCTGGAGATATAAACAAAGGCCCAGGAACATCTCTGCCATTCATGTCAGGATCTGAGAGAGCCAAGGGAAGGACAAGAGGGGAATTAGCTCCCAGACATGCTTGAGTCTCTAAGCTGTTACTCTGTGATCCCCATGTTCTAGGTGCAGAAGCATTGCATCTCTAAGCAATTCCCTTACCACCAGCTGTCTAATGCTGTCAGAGGACCAACTATTTGCTGTTAACAGTAATGCTCGTTTGAAGCTGTTCAGCCTAGATTTTCTTTGTATTAGGTAACTGTTTAATAAATTAATTCCGAACAATACCTCCCATCTTTCTCAGTCTGATCATTGAGCGCTCTTAGTCAATCTTTGCAAACTTGTCCCCACTTAGTTGTTAAACCTGCTCCATCAACCCAATAATGAATCAACCTATATTTGAGGACTATGGTTTGTGCCTGCTCCAAATCCTATGTTTTCTCTGATTTCAGACCCCTTGCCTCAACTGGATGAACTTTTCAAGCTCAGAACAAATAAGTGTTAAAAAACATTATTAAACCAATATATTCACCTTTCTACAAGTTTAGAAAACAACAACTAAGGAAAAAGCTTGTAATCAATAGTTTTTGTTGTTGTTCTTGTTGTTGTTTGAGACAGTTTTGCTCTTGTTGCCCAGGCTGGAGTGCAATGGTGCGATCTCAGCTCACTGCAACCTCTGCCTCCCGGGTTCAAGTGATTCTCCTGTCTCAGCCTCCCAAGTAGCTGGGGTTACAGGTGTGTGCCACCGTGCCTGGCTAATTTTGTATTTTTAGTAGAGATGGGGTTTCACCATGTTGGTCAGGCTGATCTTGAACTCCTCACCTCAGGTGATCTGCCTGACTCAGCCTCCCAAAGGGCTGAAATTACAGGCGAGAGCCACTGTGCCCGGCTTTATAATAAATAGATTTGTCAATTGTAGCTTACCAGCACCAAAAACAATAGTTAGTAAGAGTGTGGAGTCTAGAATTTGACTGTTTAGGGAAATTATGCCTCATCTTGGGGAAAATTTCCTAATATGTCCAATCTCCTGTTTCCTTATCCATAAAATGGAGATAATTGTAGGACCTCCTCCAGATGACTATTAGGAAGAGATGATACATATAAAACTCACAGCACTGTGTCAGGCATAAAATAAGTAATCTATAAAAAATGTTATTTAACATTATTATGATAAAAATATAGAAATAGAAAATAATAGTTTCAGTGACAGATCAATGTTGAAGCCTCAATTCAAAACATAATAAAATTGCTCTTTATGGTTCTTACAATGTACATTTATTTCAAATAGTAACAATGCTGTTCATGGTGAAACATATTGATTTTAAGATTGACAAATTGGACAAACAAGGCTAGTCCACAATAGTGGGATTGCAGTAGACCCTAGAATATGTATACCACTTTGGAAGGTATAATTAATATGTTTATATGTGTCGTCCCCAATCTTTCCATTCTTTATCACCACCATTATACCTCCATTTACTCCACAGTCCATCTCTTCTAGAATGAAAGCTCCCACAAATCAGCAATTGCATCTATATAACCTATTCTGTATGGCATAACACCTATATACTTTTCCAAAAAGAGGTGGAGAGAATATTTATTGACTTAGGTATGTCTGTGATGATCTAACGAAATGTCATGGAACAACTTAAAGTCATAGCCAAAGGAAGAGGAATGTTAATATGTAAGAATTTGCAGATAGATTATTAACATGGAATGATGCCGAAATAGCACAGTAGAAAAACTAAAATAAATTAAATAGGCCTGGATTTGCTGGGTAACCTGGGGTATAACCCCCTAAGGATGGTGTATGTAGAAGAAAAGTCAATGAATCATTAGTAATTCATAAACTGTGTTTTTTCTCAGGTGTTCAAACATTGGAAAGCTATCTTTGCAATCTAATGCTTTCCCTGGAATATGCAGTGTTTCTTGACTCGTGCAGTAATGGCTGATGGAGTAGGTGTTCAGACCTTTTATTTGTTGGTTTCGTGTATCCAGGTAGGATAATTCCTGTCTAAAATTATCAAGAGTTGGTGGTGCCTTCAGGACAGGAATTTAGATTTTCTGACTCCAAGGACATTTCACCACCCACTAAACCACCCTTTGCTATGAGCTCCCTGGAAGAGCAATTGTTCAGTCTGGTACAGTGAGGGAATAATCTGTCCCTAGCACAGGAGGCTGAACACAGCAGTGAATAAAAGAAGACAAAACCAGTTCTACAATATAAATGACACATTCCATTAATACAAGTGGATCCAAATGAACTAATTTCATTCAATAGTACTTTCACATTCTGTAGCTATATGGGCTTGGATACAAATTGTAATGTCAGTCTGTCAGGAGAGTGGACTGCAGTGCATAATTACAAGTTCTTGTTCAGCACTTCAGGAGCTAATCAGAGCAAGGATGTGAATCTGTAATTTGCAAATGTGCAAAGACAGAGGTTACTATGGCACTAACGACTCTGCTGATAACATTCTTGCCACCACATCATAGGACTGTGAGCACAAATTCTACAAAATAATTTGACCTCCTGTTTAGTCATTTGCAAGAAACCTAGCCTGCTGGCAGTACCTAGGGACATTTCTAAGTTTAATGTTGTTCAAAAATCTAAAATGTCACTGTACAATAAATTAATATTTACATTCTAAGGGACTATACACAATCATAAAGCAATATATAGAGCAAATTAATACATAAAATACAGAGAAATATAGAAAATTAATATACTACATCATGCAACCTGCTTCTAAACAAGTGTTTCTCTCATAGGACTGAATCAGGAAAGATTAAATAAGGAGTTGAGTAGAAACATATGTAGATATGTAGAGATAGAGATATAGGCAATGTTTTCTTTTTTTTTTTTTAATTTTTATCCACCTGCCCCCTCCACTCCCCACCATAGCATTTCTGCTTTAAACACTTATTCTCTTTCTCTAACAATTTTATTCATTTCAATTCTTGGGGCAGTGGAAAAACAAAGCAGCATTTTAGAGTTCAGTACTGGCCTAAAATTCAAGCCTCTGTCTAAAAGATTATAGAATTTCACTGTCCTCTCAGTTCACAGCAGCAAGCAGAATAATTTCTGCTTGCCATTTTCCTCAACTTAGTCCTGCAAAAGTAACATCACTGGTCTCGCTTCTTTCCTCCCATTATTGACTGATCCTGCTCTACAGCAGATGCTTCCTCAGAGAAAGAAATACCTCGAACATCTCCATCAACTTCTTCATGGTAGTAACCCTTAACCCTAAACTTTTCTGATGTAGAGATGGGTGCATCATGTTGGGGATTCATTGACCATTCTGTTAATATATGAATTTAATCAATTTTAATTTTAAAGAATCAGGAATGATTACATGCATCACAACTTTCAGGTTAAATAATTTTATCATGGGTGCTAAGCTAGAACCATGGCTCACCTGGTCAGATGGCTGTAGGAGAGTCAACACAATAGAAGCTTCAGGCAATGTGAATCCTGCTGCTCCCTACCAGGGATCAAAACTGAGGTCACTGTGTGTGGTATGTGGAAGTCAAATGACTGCTTCTCTTCAAAAAGTGTTGGAATGATGCATTTTCTCTCACTGATTCTGCCTAGGGGGCAATGTGCTAGGGTGCAATAAGTTGTGTTAGTCACATATTTGCAGGGTTAAATCTTAGTTCCACAGCTGACTCACTGCACACTCTAGGGAGAATTATTTAACTCCTTCAGTCTTTGTTTCCTCATTCAAAAAAGAAAGAGAGATACTATCTATGGCAGAGCCTCAGAGGATTGAGGGAGTTACATGTAAAAATGACACACTGGTGCCTGTTACAGGGAGGGCTCCCTGAGAAGCAGACCTGTGGGCCAAGTTTAGCATGCAGGATGTTTATTAAGGTGTGCCTTTGAGATCAATACCTGTGAAAAGTAGGGAAAGAAAGCAGATGAGGCATAGGGAAAAGGTGGACTGCCACAGGCAACCCAGCGAACCTCACCAGCAGCTCTGGAGCTAAAATAGCCCTTCAGAATTGTCCAGAGTTGGGCTGAGGAGGCCGGAATTTTATTTGTGTTCCCACGATGATGACTCAGTGGATGGGGTCATTTCAGGAAGAGAGCAGGGCATCAACCTTGAGCAAGAAAGGTCACTGCAGCTTAGTCTAACCCTGAAGAGGCTGGCAGCTCAGGGCATCTGTTGACAGTATTCCTAGGAGGCAGGGCAACTAAAACTTTAGAAAAGGAAGATGGCACATCACATTGACCATCACAGTCCCCAGTCGTAAAGGCTAGTTTCTTACATGTGCATTCTCCTTAGCCTTGTTTTCATTTCTCCTCCTCCCACCTTCCTGTCTTCCTCCTCCTCTCCCTTCCTTTTCTTCTTTTTCTTCTTATTTTGATTTTGTTTTACTTTATAGAATTAAACCTCCATAATTCTGTAGTATGCCAAGTATGAGGGGGAAAAAGTCTCTTTCCCCCATTAATAGATAATGACACTTTGACAGATAAGTGAGCAATTCTGCATTGATTCTTTGGGGAAAACTATGGCAGGAAGTGGGTAGCAGTGTTTAGCGTGGCATAAAATGCATATGCTATCTAAAGAGGTGGCTTCTTTCCCTTCTGGGGGATTTATGTGCTTAAATCAGGGTCCACAAACTCAAAGCATGCATTTGGGCTAAAGGGAGCTTGGCTAAGAGTAAAAGGAGAGCCAACAGGGAAAGGGACTTGTAGGCTGTGACCTTTCAAGCTAAACTGCCCGTAGAGAAAGAGAGACTTATTTGAATTTACAGATGCCTTAGGACTCCAGTGAGCCACAGCTCTGGCTCTTTTCCTCTGGGGCACTACAAAGCTTAGGTCTTTGCAGATCAATTAAAGTCATTAGCGCTCCATCTAATGAATGTTGATTTCCATGAGGAGGCTGAGCCAGCTGGCCTGCCCTAAACAGCACAAAGGCAAGCAGGGTACCAGAGTTAGAGCAAATGGCAATAAGCCACTTGAATTAGAAGGCCCCCAGCTTGCAGCAGAGTTAATGCTGCCTGTTTTCCAGGTGACCTCAATCACTGCCCGGGGCAGACACTGGACTCAGATGCTTTCCAGTCACAAGAGAGTTTGAAAATATGATTTAAAAATTGTCACTGGCTGCTCAACTAGCAGGAGTGTTCAGAAAGCTGCAAGGTATGAGACACTGGATGCACAGATGTGTTTTCATCTGGGGAATGTTGCATTTTTACAATTTTCTCTCCTGGCTATTATGATGGGAGATTTCTAGTTTTTAAATTCAGTGAGCTTTTTAAATTTTTGAATAGATAATAAGATGATTGCAAAAAAATTAATGCTGCCTCTCATTTCTGTTCTTCATCTACTCAAGAAACCAGTTATTCTTTTTGTGTGCTTCTTGAGTTTTCTGATATATGTACAAGCAAAGGAGAGTGTATAGTCTCATATTCTCATAGTCCCACCTTCTAAACAAATAATAACAAACTGTATATATAATTCTGCATCTTGCTTTTCTTCTCTTTTAATATATCACAGCTGCCTTACCATATCAGAACAAAGAGAAATTCTTTTTTTTACAGCTCTGTCATATTTCATTGAATGAACATGCCTTATTTACTTAACTGTTCCTTTACTGTTTGCAGTTACAAATAATACTGCAGGTAACTTCATATATGTTTCATTTTTTACGCATGTTTGAGAGTATGTGTTGAATACAATCTCAGAAGTAGAATGACTTCTAGGAGGTATATGCATTTGTAATTTCAATAGATAGAAGTATTGCCAAATTGTCCTTGAGAAGTATTACACAAATGTACAGTGCCCCCCTCAATGAATGGGAGTGCTTCCCCACACCTCACCAATAGAGACTGTGGTCACACTTTTAGAAATTTGTCCATCTGGTATGTGAAAATGGAATTTCAGTGTAGTTTTATTTTCTTTTTCTTATGATGAGTGAGATTGTACATCTGTTTATATGCTTAGGAACTTTTTAGAAATCATTTGTATGAACTTTCTATTGATTTTTTTTTACCACTTTCGTAGTAGTTTGCTGCTTTTGTTTTTAATTGGTTTCTACTAGAGAGACTAATCTCCATGATATGGGATGCAAGTATCCTTTTCCTCCCCTAGTTTTTTGTTTGCTTTTTGATTTTCCTTACAGCTTTTGCCCCTGAGCTTTTAGATTTTATAATGTTGAATTTATCAGACTTTTCTTTTATGGCATCCTTATTTTGACACTTAATTAGAAGGGAGGACTTCGTATTCTACAGTGGTAAAGTAATTCTTCATAGTTTTCTCTTAGCACTACCACGTTTTGCTTTATATTATTCATTTTTATAATTTTTAATGTATTCCTGTAGAGGATGTGAGGTATTGATACAAATTTATTATTTTTTTCAGGTGGCTACCCAATTATTTCAATAACTATGTTTCTATAGGTCATCATTTCCCATTTAAGCCTCTGTTATGATATTTTAAATTCATTTCTGTACTTTTATTCTGCTATATTGGTCTGTCAGTGCACGTTTTTCAGTTATGAAACCTATACAATAGATTTCAGAAGCTAAAAGGGCTAATTCTCCCTTATTACTTTTTCTTTCAGAGTTTTCCTGACTTTCCTTTTTTTTTTTTTTTTTTGAGACAGTGTCTCAGTTTGTCATCCAGGCTGGAGTATAGTGGCACGATCTCGGCTCACTGCAACGTCCACCTCCTGGGTTCAAACGATATTCCTGCCTCAGCCTGCTGAGTAGCTGGGATTACAGGCAAGCGCCACCACGCCTGGCTAATTTTTGCATTTTAGCAGAGACAGGGTTTCATCATGTTGGTCAGGCAGGTCTCGAACTCCTGACCTCAAGTGATCCACCTGCTTCGGCCTCCCAAAGTGTTGGGATTACAGGCGTGAGCCACCGTACCCGGCCACTTTCCTTTTATAATTTTTTATAGAAGCATTAGAGTATATAAGCAGTTTCTTTTAATAATTTGTATATGTTAGCATATGTATATATAAATTAGATAATGTTAATTTACAAATTAAGGAGAGCTATAACTTCTATGACCTATATGTGTCTTTCTATTTAGTGACATGATATGTCTTTCCTTTTGCTTAAATTTTATTTCACATGTCTCATATTTTGTTAGGTTTATCTCTAAAAGTTTTTTCTTCTCTGTACCTAATTATGAATGGTTCTTTTCTGTTATTACTTCTACTAATGAGCTGTGTGTGTATATATACATGAAGATCATGAATTAAGGCATACTAATTCTGCACCCTGCTTCCTTACAGAATCTTCTTGTTAATAGTAGTCATTTTCAGTTGTTTCTTCTGAGAACTCCAGGTTCTCAGTCATATCATCTAAAAATAATTTTATCACTCTCTTTCCAGTTTTCTATCTCCAATTTCTCTTGTTTAATTGCATTAGATAATAATCCTATCTAATAATATAGTAATGATATTGTGGATACTTTAGCCTCGTTACTGACTTTAGTAAGAGTGATTCTGATGTTCCCACAATCATTATGAGGCTGGCTTTTGCAAACGTATACATCCCTATGGTTTCTTAACACTGCATGGTCTGGTCCTTACATTCTCAAGTTAAATCCCGTTGGCATTGAGTATTCTTTATAATATAGAACTAGATCCTTGTAAATAATTTAATTATTTATTTTCTTTTTCTATGCCATAGAACAATTAACTTGGCATTAAGACTCTCTACTCTTTAAAAGCTTGGAATGATTTATCTGTGACCTTTTCTGGGCCTCATGCTTTCTTTTTCTGAGGGTGGCTCAGGTGGCAGACAACTTCCTCCATTTCATCAATGGAAATGAATAGGTTTTGAATGTGTATCCCCTTTAGAATTATTTTTAGTCAATTACATTTTTCTAGAATATTCTTTATCTCCCCAAGTTTTCATATATATTTGCATAGTTAGCCAAGACTATTTTTGTCATTTTTTCTGCACTTATTTTCCAGTTACTATTTTTAAATTTTATGTATCTGCAATTTTCTTCCTCTTTTTCATGATGAGATAATCTAATGTTTACCCTTTTTAATTTTTTTGTAACAGAAACTTTAAATATATTAATTTTATCACTTCTGCATTTCCTAGAATATTAAGTTCTCCTTTTACCTATATGAATTGGCCCTTTATGTTTTTCTTAAACATATTTTATGTTTGTTTAAAAATTTTGTGTTAAAAATATTGAATTGATTTTGTTCTTTTCTCTTGCCAATATAAATATGTAAGTCCAAAGATTTCCTCTAAGCCTGGCTTTTCCTGTTTCCCACAGATTATAGAATATGAGTGCTTTTATATTTTTATTGTTCTAGGAAACCTGCAAAATGGCCTGTATTTCATTTGACCCAAGAATTAAGAGAGAGTTTAAAAATTTCTAATTGGAATGGGATTCTGTTTCCGATCTTGTTGTTAACATCTAGTTATTACACTGTGATCAGAAAATGTGTACAATAGTATTTCTTTCTTTTTTTTTTTTTTGAGAGAAAAAGTTGGAGTTTTCTTTCTGGACTGCATACAGTTACATTTGTGATTATCATGTGGAATCTTAAAAAGCTTTTTTTAAAATTTTCAATTCATAAGTCTTCAAGTGTATTGTTTGATATACCTTATTAATTATGCTATTTGGGTCAATTATAGTGTTACTTTTGACCACTTCATCTATCATTGAATAAGCAAGATGATTTAAAGTGTCTTATTTCTGTTTTTTGACTGAATGTTTCTTCAGATAACTCTTTAGTTTTCTGTTTTTTGAATGTTATTTTTATTTCATTTGGTTCATAACTAGTTATAATTCTGACATCTTCGTTATGAATTTCATCTTTTAGCATTTTAAACAAAACGGCCTTTTCTCAATTATTTAAAACCTGAATACCACTTTCTCTGATTTTAAGATCCCTATCGCTGATTTATTTTTGTTTGCATTCTTCTGGCATGCCTTGGTTGAACCTCTTATTTTCAACGTGATTAACAAATTTAATTGTTTTATTTATTTATTTATTTATTTTAATTATACTTTAAGTTCTGGGATACTTGTGCAGAACATACAGGTTTGTTACATAGGTATACACCTGCCATGGTGGTTTGCTGCACCCATCAACCTGTCATCTACATTAGATATTTCACCTAATGCTGTCCCTCCCCTAGCCCTCTACCCTCTGACAGGCCCTGGTGTATGATGTTCCCCTCCCTGTGTCCATGTGTTCTCATTGTTCAACTCCCACTTATAAGTGACAACATGCAGCGTTTGGTTTTCTGTTCCTGTGTTCGTTTGCTGAGAATGATGGTTTCCAGCTTCATCCATGCCCCTGCAAAGGACATGAACTTATCCTTTTTTATGGCCGCATAGTATTCCATGGTGTATATGTGCCACATTTTCTTTATCACTGGTCATTAGAGAAATGCAGATCAAAACCACAATGAGATACCATCTCATGCCAGTTAGAATGACAGTCATCGAAAAGTCAGGAAACAACAGATGCTGGGGAGGATGTGGAGAAATAGGAACACTTTTACACTGTTGGTGGGAGTGTAAGTTAGTTCAACCATTGTAGAAGACAGTGTGGCAATTCCTCAAGGATCTAGAACCAGAAATACCATTTGACCCAGCAATGCCATTACTGGGTATATACCCAAAGGATTATAAATTATTCTCCTATAAAGACACATGCATATGTATGTTTATTGCAGCACTGTTTATAATAGCAAAGACCTGGAACCAACCCAAATGCCCATCAATGATAGACTGGATAATGCATTGTTTTTTAAAGCAAGTCTCTTGTTCATAGCACAAAGTTGGTTCTGCTTTGTGATCTATTGTGAGAGTTGAAAGTCTTTGTCTTTTAATAGGTATATTAAGCCAGTTTATGTCTAATTATGTGATAGATATATTTGTTCCTGGTCCTCTCCTGTTACTTTATCATATAATTTCTCTTTTTCTTATTTTGTTTGCTTGTTTGTAATGTGTTCTATGCATGTCTATATGTATGTTTTGCTATTTAAGAGTTTGCATTTTCTCCCTTGTGGTCATTTTTACAGTTATAATGTATTATATTTTTAGTGCTCAATATATTTAAACCAGAGCTTCTCATCCAATATACCACACTCAGGGCTTTTGGATAGACCCTCTGGCCATGAACAATCTTGTCTTCTTCTCTCAGTCTCGACAAATATATCATTTGCTTTTTGAGCTATCATTTGAAAAATATTGGGAAATGTCACTTTAATGAATATGCATTAGCTCTTTACTATGAGCAGTGAATCATCTTTCTTAATATTTAATACAGAAAAAAATGCATGTATTAAAATTAATTGAGTTGACACTTTATATATTATCCTTTGACTCCTAGCAATCAGATAATTTACTTCCTACTTTCTGTCCTCTTCTAACTATTTTTAGTTGTATTACTTCTGTATTGTCAGGGCTTATTCCATTTTAATTCTGGTCTTCAGCATATTATTCCCATTAGGTTAGACATAGTTCTTCTTTAAAAACTATACTCTGGTTTATTTGCGTAGAGGTGTTTGTAGTATTCTCTGATGGTAGTTTGTATTTCTGTGGGATTGGTGGTGATATCCCCTTTATCATTTTTTATTGCGTCTATTTGATTCTTCTCTCTTTTTTTCTCTATTAGTCTTGCTGGCGGTCTATCAATTTTGTTGATCCTTTCAAAAAACCAGCTCCCGGATTCATTAATTTTTTGAAGGGTTTTTTTTTTTGTCTCTATTTCCTTCAGTTCTGCTCTGATTTTAGTTATTTCATGCCTTCTGCTCCATCCCATTACTGGGTATATACCCAAAGGACTATAAATCATGCTGCTATAAAGACACATGCACACGTATGTTTATTGCGGCACTATTCACAATAGCAAAGACTTGGAACCAACCCAAATGTCCAACAATGATAGACTGGATTAAGCAAATGTGGCATATATATACCATGGAATACTATGCAGCCATAAAAAATGAGTTCATGTCCTTTGTAGGGACATGGATGAAATTGGAAATCATCATTCTCAGTAAACTATCACAAGGACAAAAGACCAAACACCGCATGTTCTCACTCATAGATGGGAATTGAACAATGAGAACACATGGACACAGGAAGGGGAACATCACACTCTGGGGACTGTTGTGGGGTGGGGGGAGGGGGGAGGGATAGCATTAGGAGATATACCTAATGCTAAATGACGAGTTAATAGGTGCAGCACACCAGCATGGCACATGTATACATATGTAACTAACCTGCACATTGTGCACATGTACCCTAAAACTTACAGTATAATAATAATAAAAAAAAGAAAGAAAAACAAGCAAAGTAAGAAATAAACCTAAAAAAAAAAAACTGTGTGCTTACCTTCAATTTCATTGTCATAGTTATTCTAATTATGTTTTGGTTGATCAAAGTCATTTCCTAGTAGTTTCCTCAATATTCTCAGTGTTCCTGAAGGTAAATACCATTTGTAGACTTTATCATTGAGTATAGTTTGGCTGGATATAAAATGTTGGGTCATATTTTGCTTTTTGTTGTGAGGATGTTTCTATAAACTTATTAATACAGTTCTGGTGAGTCAGAGAAGCCTTTCTTGAAGAGGCATTGTCTATGTTTAATCTCTAATGGATGATCGTCACGGAAACATAGACAGAGGAAATGGTTCCAGGCAGAATCGATGGAATTGAAAAAAATCATGGCACTTCTGTGGAACAGGTAGTTAGATGACCGTAATGCACAGGGAAAAAGCTAGACACAAGTTGACACTGGAGAAGTAGGAGGGGATAGAGCAAGAAGAACTTGACATACCAAGGAGTCTGGATTGCTTCCAGGACAATAATCTAAAGCTGCAGAGTGGTATGAAGCAGGAAAGGGATATCCGGTTATAATTGTTCATATTAAGAGGGGTGCACAGGGGTATATGAACTTTCTCTTCCAAGGAGCCTTTGAGTCCTCATCTCTGCTGTTACAATACAGACCCAGAATTTTTTATATAGGAAAGTAAGTACATTTATAAAATAATAATGGAATTCATTTTACGCTAGGGCCATATTTCTAACTACCTTCCAATGTAGCAGGAGATAGCAAGACTTAAGGATATCTTAGTCTGACTCTTTTAAAAAGGAAAAAAATAAAGAATTACAGTTCTTGGGTATATAGTCTTGCACCTCTGTAATCTGTGAACTGTCTTTCTTCTGAGGATCCCATGGAAACCTTTACAAATCTAGCTGATATTCACTACAGTTCTAAAACATTTCCTTCCTCAGCTGTTCCATGGAGAGTTTTCTGTGATCTCACAGTTTCAAGCTACTTTTTGGAGACCTTCTGTACTTCACTCAGGCAGGAGCTGCCATAGTTAACTAGTTTCAGAGCACAATTCTTTATCGACCATTATATATGTAAAAAACTGCCATGTTAAATACCACTTGTTGCTCTTTCATCTTCAGTCAGCCATATGCAAAGTATGTCTTTACAGGCAAATTTGCGTTCTATCACAGAAACAGTGGCTATCAGATAACCAACACCCTTCTCAATTCTTTTTTGCTTGTTTTCTTGCTTACTTGCTTGGTTGCTTTCTCTCTTCCCTAGCTGAATAGCATTACAGGCCACTTCTAAAAGAAACTGGGTTGTGGAATTTCCATTGAAGGCTGGAGATGAAAAACATACTCATGTACACTGTGTGCGAACTTGGTGGACTAACACTGGTTAAACTTTGAAATTAAGAGATTTTTTTTTTTTCCTGATCTTTTGCCATCTCTTTAATGCAATTTCAGGTAGCCACATGGTTCTTAATACCCCAAATGCAGCTATCTTCAGTAAGTACAAAATAAAAATACGTTGCATTCTAACAGATAAGAATTTCTTCATTCTCATGATGAGAGCTGTTACCTAAAGGAGCAAAGCTTTAATGGGGTCTCAGCTTGATTTTGCTATGTTTATATACAAAATAGATCAGGCAAGCTTTGTTTTGAAGATGTTAATTGATTCTGTCCACCATGCTGTCTAACAGCCAATTCCCTGAACATGTAGTGATGGAAAAAAAATCTGTTCCAATTACTGTATAAGTAAAATGCTTCCCTTCCACCACCACTAAAGAAAAAAATGGCACTCACTGCTCAGGATCTGAGATCGACAGCTGATTCTGCACATGCAAAGCCCTGCTGCCATTTGTCATTTCAGGAACTGCTTTATTTTTGTCAAAACGGAAGGAAAAAAAAAGGAGAGAGACATTATACAGACATCATAATTCAAATCATTTGCAACCTGATTTGGGTAGTGAAGGCGCAAGGCGGAGTTGAGATTTGGGGACTAAGGTGGTTGTATAAGTATGTAGCTTCACAAGAATCTGTTTTAGACTCAGAGCAGATTAATAGCCAGATTACAATGGCATTTCCTGGGCTTAGGAATCTCACTATCCTCTTCTTTCATATTTCTTTAAAGTAGAAGACCCTTCTACTACAGTGGTGCCCTTTGAACTCAAGTGTCAGGTTCACATCCTTGTGCCCTCAAGTTTCAAAGTGGCCAGTTGCTGTAGGAGCTTCTTCTTACTGATACTGAGACTGGATCGGAAGCATACCCTGTTTAGCTGCACATCTAAATAATCGGTAATGAGAACATCCTTGACAAAACTGTCTTGCGGAGGAGAGGTCAGGTCTTACCTGCATGCCTGTGGCCTTCAGCAAACAAAGGCGGAGATCTAAGGAGAAAACAGGGTGTGATGTTTCCAGCGGACCTTGGCAGTTGACTCACTTTGTGTTTGCCATGGAAGAAGGAACTAGAGGGGGGATAACCTCATGGTTGTCTTTTCTTCTAAATTTCTAAGACAACCGGTAAAGCTCGAGGCCCTTTCTCCAGAACTATACAATCTTTGCCTCCAGCAGCTCTGTTTTTACTAATAACCAGATTGTCAGGTGGAAAACTTTTTCTAAGTGGACCTTACTTCTCTAAGTAGAAAACAAATCCCTTGAGGCATGAAGACCTCCATTTTACACTTTTGTTATATACTTCACAGGTACCTGAAACAAGTTCTGGATGAAGGATATGTTGATTGACAATAAAGAAATCAAAGATCATATTCATAATTATAACCAACAAAAAATAATTCTGGGGAGAATATTGTCAAAATGGATTCCACTGCAAACAGGCAGTAGGATTTACTTTGACAATATTCTCCCCTGAATTATTCTGGATATCACTGTAGGGACCAAAGGAGAGTTTTCCCCTTGGCCTTCCAAAGATTCTCTGAAAAATCAACTTGCAAAATGCAAATTGATTGGAGAAAAAGCATACACATTTATTTAATGTGTATACACAGGAGCCTTCAAAATGAAGACCCAAAGATACAGGAGAAATTGTTCATTTTTATGCTTAGGTTCAACCAAGTGTGGACAGCTGTGTAGAAATATGATTGGACAAAAAGGGTATGATCTAATGGTAACGGACTGAGGCAGAAAACCCAGTGAGGGCTGGCTGTGTAGACTCTTCTTGGCCTCTCTGAGCCCTCATTCCTTTTTTTCTGGGTAGAGGGCAAGACTTTTTCTGAAGTGGGGGTCTTATGACCTATAATCAAACAAGGTAGTCAGGTAGTTTCTGCATGGTCAGTTTTTACGCAGAAAGGAAGAGGGAAATTGGAGTAATATTTTTAGGCCTTATGACTAGCTTTGAGGAAGAGGGATCCTAGTTTCCATGGCTAGCACTGGGGAAGAATGGGACTGAGAAACAAGAGGGCAGGGGAAGGTCAGAAAAACTTTTGCTTCTGAGGCCTTCATTTTGGGGTATTGTTTACTGAGCCCCAACACCACCTTGAGGGTTTCCAGGTATATTTTTTAAAGACCTTCTAACAAATATTCCCTTTATTTATACATCCATTTAATTATTGGTGCTAGTTCCAATGGAAGACTTAAAAAATTCCGCTTCTGATTCCCCGCCTGCATGGAGGGCACAAATCTCCAACTCATGATCAGAATTTCCTGCGATCCGTATGTCATTTAATGAATTCCACTCTATTCTTCTGGAAATCGAACAGTCTAGAAATATATTTTTCGTTTTAGCTACAAACCTATTAATGCTGGCAGCCGTAAAATAAATGCAGCCACAACTGTTCCCCACAAATGAATCAGTCAGCTCAGACCAAAATGTACCCTTTGCATATCACTGAAGGGCTCTTCCTGGTCAGCTTGTACGTGTTCTGTTTTCATTGCATGGTATTCATTTTCCTTTTAGCATTGCACTTGATTTGTGAAGTAGTGTTGACTGCTAGATTCCCATCATTAACGTTAAGTTTTATTGCCTTAAATCTCCGTCTTATGTTCACTATAAATGTTTTAAGTCAACATAATGCTAGCAAGAGGTGCTGGGTTAACAGACTGAAGTTGGCATATGATTCTCATTTGGGGCAGGGAATTGCGCAGGGTTATTAGGAGCTTTCTATCTTTTTATTTATTTATTTAGAGACAGGGTCTCACTCTATTGCCCAGGCTGGAGTGCAGTGGCACAATCATAGCTCACTGCAGCTTCTGAACCCTGGGCTCAAGTGATCCTCCCAACTCAGCCTCCAGAGTAGTTAGGACCACAGGCACATGCCACCATACCCACATAATTTTTTTCTTTTTTTGAGATGGAGTTTTGCTTTTGTTGCCCAGGCTGGAGTGCAATGGTGCGATCTCAGCTCACTGCAACCTCCACCTCCCAGGTTCAAGCAATTCTCCTGCCTCAGCCTCCCGAGTAGCCTGGGATTACAGGCATGCGCCACCATGCCCGGCTAATTTTGTATTTTTAGTAGAGACGGGGTTTCTTCATGTTGGTCAGGCTGGTCTCAAACTCCCAACCTCAGGTGATCTGCCTGCCTTGGCCTCCCAAAGTGCTGCGATTACAGGTGTGAGCTGCCACCTGGCGCCATATCCTCCTAATTTTAAAAAATTTTTTTGCAGAGATATGATCTTGCTATATTGCCCAGCCTGGTCTCAAGCTCCTGGCCTCGAGTGATTCTCCTGTGTAGGTTTCCCAAAGCATGTGGCTAACATTTTTTAATCCTACACAATGTTAGCACTGGCCTCATCTAGTCCTAAGAAGTTTGCTCCTAATCATGTATTCATTAGAATTGAGGAGGAGAATATTTTCCATGGTGAATTTATATGTTCCGCCAATTCAACCGACATCAAATATTTATTAGCTGCCTACCATGTGCCAGATACAGAGCCAGGCACTTAATTTTGCAGACACAGTATACCTGCTGTCCTAGAGTTTAGACTCTAATGAGGGAGTGAGATAATAAGGAAATAAATGTATGTAACAATTTACAGCTAGAAATGCTGGGAAAGAAACAAACGTGAGAGATACTTATTGGAATTTAAATGCAAGCCACTCCACTATATCTACTAGGTGTGTGTGTGTTACAAAATACAAAAAAACAAAAGCCTCCTGGGAGGGTAGTAGGAGTTAAATTACTCAAAATTAAGCCACAGTTTAAGACAGCGAAATAGAACCTAGAGATGCCACAAGGCAATACAAAGTTAATTATCTAAGTAGTAGTAATAAGAATAACTGCTGGCCAGGCACAGTGGCTCACGCCTGTAATCCCAGCACTTTGGGAGGCCGAGGCAAGTGGATCACCCTGCCAAAAGTCTCAGGAGTTCAAGACCAGCCTAGCCAACATGGTGAAACCCCGTCTCTACTAAAAATACAAAAATTAGCCGGGCATGGTGGCAGGAGCCTGTAATCCTAGCTACTCAGGAGGCTGAGGCAGGAGAATCACTTGAACCAGGGTGGCAGAGGTTGCAGTGAGCCTAGATGGAGCCACTGCACTCCAGCCTGGGCGACAGAGTGAGACTCTGTCTCAAAAAAAAAAAAAAAAAAAAAAAAAACTGCTTTAGGATTTAAGGAAGAGTAATGTGGCGGGTTAGAGATGGTGGTTAGAAGAGGCTTTCTAGAGTATCCCAAAATGATGAGGAGATTGTGGATGGAAAGTGGTCTTTTAAGCAGAAGAAAAAGCATGGAAAAAATACTAGGGTCAGGGAAGATAAAAAAGATTAAGCTGTTATGAACAATTATATAGGGAAAGTAAATAATGTTAGAAAGGTAGTTTAAAATTTTCCTTTTTTGCTTTTCATGTTAGAAAGAATTTAAAATAGTGGCCGGGCATGGTGGCTCATGCCTGTAATCCCAGCACTTTGGGAGGCCAAGGTGAGAGGATCACCTGAGTTCAGGAGTTCAAGACCGGCCTGGACAACATGGTGAAATCTCTTCTCTACTAAAAATACAAAAATTAGCTGGGCGTGGTGGCGCACCTGTAGTCCCAGCTACTTGGGAGGTTGAGGCAGGAGAATCGCTTCAACCCGGGAGGCAGAGGTTCCAGTGAGCCGAGTTTGCGCCACTGTACTCCAGCCTGGGCAATAGAATGAGACTCCTTCGCCAAAAAAAAAAAGAAAGAAAAAAGTAATGGCAGTAGTAACAGGAGTAGTAGTAGTAACAGATAAAACCTATCATTGGCAGCAACCCAGGCAAGCATTTATTTCTATATCTTGCTGATGGGGTTGATGGGGTTAGCAATTGCTATAGTCTCCCTAGTAGTGGATTTAGGAGACAGATGAAAAACTGTTAGACTATTTGCGTATTTAACCAAAAGGTTCCATTTTGGGGTATTCATCCTATGGAAATAGTCATGAAAGTGGGTAAAGATTTAGTTCCAGAGATGTTTATTATAGTTTCTTGTGAACATTCTTATTTGAAAAGAAGATAAATGCCCAACAATATCAGATTTATTACAGTACACTTAAGTGGTTAGCACAGATATTCATCATAGCTGTACTTGATAAAAGTTGTTACTATTATCATGTTCTTGTGTGAGAGGTAAAGAAAGATAAGATTAAATTTTTTGATATTATAAACACCATCACATACTTCAATCTAATATTTTAGAAGAATATTTAATTTAATACTATTTTAGGTTACTACTGAATTACATCAGCAGATGTTTGCAAAACAGAGAGCAAAAGGTAGAGATCAATTTAGTCACATCTCTGTATGAGTATGTTTGCATCAAATAAATACTGGAATGATATATGTGTGTGTGTATATATATATGTACAATATATTCAAATGTGAACAGTGAGTAGTGAGATTACAGGTAATTTTGATTCTTTTTTTTGTTTGTTTAACATTATGTTCTAAAATGTGTATGGTAAAAAAAAAAAAGTAGTCTTTTTTCATTTCTAAGACTAGAAAATTATTTAGCAAGCAAGTGGACCAAAGATATTACAGATAGCATTTCCCAAACATGATGTGCCTTTGTATCATGGAAAAAATGGATGATTTTGTTTTCTTCTTCAGCTTAATATGCGATATAGTAAGCTCAGTCATCAAAGAGTGAAGTGTAGCATACTGAAAAAGTGTGATTTGGTTTCACACCGATCCTGGTTTAAATCCCAGCTTCATCTCTCATTAATGATCACATCCTGAACAAGTTAGTATGTATGTCTCGGTCTTCTCTTTAGAAAGCTGACAATGGGGACATGTATGTTAAGTCACTAGCACAGCGCTTACCAGAGGACCATTCTCCCACTGTAGCAGGACAAACTGCAGACAAAACCTCTCAGACACTGAGTTGTAGAAGGAAGGGCTTTATTCAGCTGGGAGCATCGGCCAGCTACTCTCTCAAAATCCGAGCTCTCTGAGTGCACAATTTCTGTCCCTCACAACACTAAAGATTTCACATGAAAGGGTCGTGATTGATTTGAGCAAGCAGGTGGTACGTGACAAGGGCTGCATGTGCTGGTGGTCAGAGAGAAACAGAACAGGGTAGGGAGTTTCAAAATGTTCTTCTATACAATGTCTGGAATCAATGAATAACATCAGTTTCTAAGTTATGAGTTGATTTTTAGCTACTGGGTTTAGGCCAGGCAGGCCCAGGCCTGGTTTCGGGCCTGGCGCCGGGCTGCCTGTCTTTGGTTTTACTTCCTTGTTGTTTTTTCTTAAAACAGGTACTGAGTATAAAACAATGTAAAACAATATGAGAGGGTGTCTCTCTTCCCTCACCACGTATGTGAGAAAAGAGAAAATATGGCTAAGTCATATACTTAACTGAGTATTAAAACACATGTCTTACCAGAAATAGCAATTTTTCAAGTGTGTGAAAACACATTAAAAATAAACTTTGAAACTCCAAAAATCTCTAAAATATGTAAATTCATTTAGACTTTACTAGAAAAATAAGTTATCTCTCTGAAATTTTGTTGTTAAATATTTGTAGAAAAGGATGTAAAGTGGAATGAGGTCTAGAGAGAGAATTTTGATGGATGTGTGTATTTGAGTCAGTTTTCATCCCGCTGAATCTTTAGTCAAATCAAATAAAAATGAAGGTAATTTGTCAGCTTGCAGAATCATGCCAAGCAAAGTTGAAAACTGCCAGCCTATGTTCATTCTCATGGTTTGAACAAACCGAACTCCAAGTAATTCATAGTTTGGTTTTAAATTACTTACATTCACTCTGTTGATCCCATTTTGCTTTGAAATTGTACTTTCATGTTTATTTTCTGTAGTCCAGAATGGAGGTAGGAGGAGGAAATACCTGGAAATACCTAAAAACACCTTGAATATACCTTAAAAGTAACATGTTTTGGAGGGCCCTCAGTTAGTTTTATTAGCACCTCTGAGTGTTAACAGAAACGATTGCAAATCTCCAAACTCACAGACATTTGCCCAGAGTCCCCCCTATAATCATGTGCTCGGAGAGCTTTAGTATAATTATTAGGCCAGTGTAGGACAAGCAGCAGCGTGCACATAGTCACGTTTAAAGTGAGGATTTAAATGTCAACAAAAAGCAAAGCAAAATGACACTCTATATAACTTGGGATTGTTTTTATTTAAATCAAAATTTAAAAAATTTTAATTATACATATGTCCTGGGGTATGAGTGGAGGGGTGGCTATGGGGGTGGGTACACAGGCATGAATGAACACAGGAGACTATGAAAGATGCTTCAGATGCCCCCCAGACAAAGATGGAGAAGGAAATGTTTTCTATACCATCTCTATATGGGCAGTTCAGCTTTCTCTCTGTGCTTGTTTTCTCTGCTCTCTCTGTTTGGATTTGAAGAAAAAGAGGTTTGTTTTTTTTCTTTTTTTCCTTTTTCTTTTGTCTCTATTTTATTTATTTTTTAAGTAGACTGTCAAAATTTTAGCTGTGATCGAAGAAAAGAAATAAGACGAATAAAATTAGTGTGAAACCAAGGAGGGGGAAATGGGATTGCCACTTCCTCTTGTACAGAGTCAGCAGTTTTAATACCTGTAAACAAAAAGTTCTTTGCTGGTACTCTTTTTAGAATGGAAAATGGGATGAATAGGTACAGCATTATCAAACCATTTGTTGTGCTCCCTTTTTCTTGAATTGATGGAAAATATAGAAATAACACAAACCAAAGTTGACACTCTTGAAATGACTTGTCCTTAGAATTTATTGTTTATCTCACGGAAACATGAAGAAATGTCTTCATTAATGTTTTTGATCTCAGAGCCCCATTTCCTTTTATCTCCCAGCAGAAGTGTTGCAGTGTCCTCACATTTGGATTGAGAATTTAGATAGATAAGAATTCAACCCTCTAGTCCCATTTACTGCAATTGTATTTAAATACCAGCTTAATTAGCTGTACTCATCCTCCTTCCCAATCCTCTTTGAAGTAGGAAAGTCCCATTGCTTCCGTTTAGCTAATGCTATGCTCATACCCTAGTTTTTAAGCTTTGTAGAAAGCACAGATATGACTGCCCCGTGTGATCTCTAAGAAGTCTAGATACTTGATCCACAGAAGCATTTTGTTCCATGGAGGATGTGGAGTTTGTTGCTTTGGATTTGAGCTTCAGTTAAAGCATTTGCTTATTTTTCATCTTGCAAAATTAATCTAAATCAACTTAATGAAGGGTAGAACATTGAGATATATACCTGTTAATAATAGAATAATATGACATGTCACAGTATCCAGGTATGGAGAAGGTGAATAGGGATAGTGTTATGAGATTTTTAGAGTGCGTTAATTTTATAAAGCATGCTTATGGGAAAAGTCAAACATTGATGACATTTCACAGAAAATGTTACGTTCAGGTTTGGCAAACACCAATAAGGTCAGAGAAAAAGCAATATGAATCAGTATTAAGAAAATTATAAGATCGTGTATGTCTAGGGCATGATCTTTAGTATGATCAATAAAACCACTAAGAATGCCTCACTATAGCTGTGAGATGGGTTTGGACCATGATATCTAGTTTAATACTATTTGGGAGCAGAAGTAACTAGATATATTTATCCTATGATATTTTACACTTATTGGACACCTGTTGAATCTCTGTTGGCTTGAGATTTAATTTGCTAAGAGAAAAGCAACTGAAGTTACTAAGGTAATAGACATAACATGTGATCTAAAAATTGAGAGTACGTTAATCAAGGGGAGCGAGCAGAAATTATTCTCGTCAATCATCCATGTGTCCCTCTATATCCTTCACCTTCATTGCTGTTAGATTTGGAGCAAATTCTGAGCAATGCTCCATGATCAAGGGTGAAAAGTGTCATTTCTGGGCTGAGGCAGTTTATAGTCATTTGCACCTTTTCTCTACCACTCTCTTTCCCTGCCTTCTCTTCTCAGTGCTCTGAAAATCTTGTGTTCTAAAAGGACTTGAATAAGATGGAGATAGAGTGCCAACCCACATTAGCATTTGTAGCATATATGGAGCAAGAAATGAACACGTGTGTATGTCTTTGTGTAAGTCACAGATACTTATCTATAATACCTATCCTGACTATTGCAACATGTTAAGCTTTCCACTGATAATTAAATTTGATATATAAATAGATAATTAATTTTGATATTTAAATA
The DNA here is from genome assembly GCF_028885625.2 of Pongo pygmaeus. Taxonomy (NCBI): domain Eukaryota; kingdom Metazoa; phylum Chordata; class Mammalia; order Primates; family Hominidae; genus Pongo; species Pongo pygmaeus. Next base: position 78,487,401 of record NC_072388.2, read on the forward strand.
GTGTAAGTTACAAAACCACTATGCTACTCTGAGAGGAAATTGAGAAATACTAAAGTTTTCTTTCATGGAGCCCCATAGTTGGACCTTCATGAAGCCTTCAAAAGCTAGTTTCCTAACCAGTAAAAGTCAGCATGAGACACAGTGGGCTGAGATAACAGGCCCCTCAGCCTAGGGGTGGTTTGCTGAAGTAGGAGGCCAGAGCCTCTGGATGAGTCATCATCAGTTGTTATGACTGCTTACTCTGTGGACCATGCAAATAATACCATTTTCGATGTGTTCCATGATGCAAAAAAGTTAGAGAAGTACCGTAGGTCTAGGTATCAGGCACCAATATAACCACCCCTACACTCCAGATCTTCTTTCCCTATACTCATTTCTCCACTCTCCTCCAAGTCCTGCCTCAAATGAGTTATTATTTTCACATAAAACTGAGAAGGAACTGTTGAAATGACTGACACCCTCAGCAAATAAAATAGTTGTCAAATTAATAAATAAATGTCACTTGAGGCACTTCTGAACTTCTCAATATGTCTTCTTTTGGAGGACTATTTGTTTGGCATAGGAGAAGATTTCCTGGCAACCCTCAAAATCTTTCCAATTAGGAACTTAAATTCTATTCCCAAAGGTTATGATACAAAGAGAAAACTTGAAAATTTGTAACTGAACTCTATTGAAGTATGGGGTATTTCAATTGAGTAAGCCCAATATTTATCTGCATCACAAAAAAACTAGATTTTAATAATCTAGTTTTATAAACTATATATCTATAATATACATAGTTTTATAAACTATATATCTAGTTTTAAAAACATGTTTTAATAATAACATGTTTATGCCATGTACCATATTTAACATATATTTACTCATTAGTTTTTCAAAACTCTTATGAAATGATATTGTTTTTGTGCCCATTTTACAGATGAGAAAACTGAGAGAGACCTTAAGGAGCTTTCTCATGATGCATGGCTAGTTAATGGTAGAACTCATGTTAAAGCAAGCAGTCCAACCCTGCCTGGGCTCTTAAACAGTGGACTCTGCTGTCTCCTTTTAACAGGATGAAGGTGAAGTTCTCAGCTTGATATTTTTGTTTCATTCAGTGCAAAGTGTCATCTTCTACCCCAGTGCCAAAAATTACTTCAAAGAAAACAGCTTTTTGACTACCGACAGTTATGTACAAGAAGTGTGATTTGGGGTTTTAAGAGCTTACTTTGACACAGCTCAGATCCCTTTTTTGGTAGTGAAAATTATGCTGTTATCTCCTAAAAAACATCATCTGCTCTGTCCCCACCTCTTTAATTTGACAGGTGATTCCACATCCATGTAAGAGCATTTTGGTGTCTGAAAAACAATACAAATCCTCCCAGTAAACCCATGTTCTATTCAAAAAATTTTGGCATATTGGTTGTCTAGGGTAAGGTTCAAAATTGCGTAAACTTCCTTGCCCCACAAATCACTTTGTTGCATCGACAATAATAATCACAATTATTGATAGTAAAATAATGTGGCCATTCTGTGAATAATAAGGACTGCACATGTTAAAAAGAGGCAAAAGAATGGATAGATGATCAGAATCCATTCTCAGTAACCAGAGCTAAGGAAACAGCTCAAGTAAAAACCCTCAGCTTACTTAATGCTCTATAGTAATTAATAGTAATTGATAACAACTTGTAGCAATTAAGATCTAATGCACTTAATTTGCAAATGTACTCCTTAACTTTGAATACACTTTTTTCTCTAAGGCAAAAGTCTAGAACTGGAGACTTTTGGATTCTTCTTCCCATTCTTTTCCATCTTCCATGGAAAAAATCAGAAAGTATCTCGAAATGTGGCCTGTTGGAGCTGGAAAAGAGCTTAGAGATTGTTCTAGTACAGTTGTGTCAAACTACAGAGGAAAACTTTGAATCTTGGAGAAGACCACTGGTTTATTCCACCTCTCTAGTCATCAGCATGAATGTCTATTGGTATACTTGGTTTAGCTGCCCAATTTATGGCCAAGACTGGGGCATGATATGGTATAAAATATGGTGTTTTTGTATAAAGAGCTACCTCTTGTTCCTTCGTTGTAAGGGGACCGAGGGCACAAGAGCTCTAAGACTGATAATCCCATCAACTTAATATATTGAAAGAGGTTTTATATCTAAAGCATCCAACACAGTGTCTGGCCTAGAGGAGGCACTATATCTATAGAACAAATAAGCGAATGTTCAAACATAGCCTCTCTAAATTCTATTTGAATGACTTAACACAAAGATCAGAAATTTGCATAGCTGTTTGTGTTAGCCCTCTCCTAGGGGAACCTATGTGAATTCTATTCAGAGTTTAAAAACAGATTTATGGGAGAGCCCCAAACCAATCAAAAACATGGCAAGGTTTAAAAAACAAAAAAGACAAAAACAAACCAGAAAAAAAAAAAAATTATGAAAAGACCCTGCCTGCCAAGAGTGACTTGTTTGCAATTGAAAACCTGGAGATATGAGTATATAATAGAAATGTGGCAATGATCATCTGGGCAAAAACACAATTTGTATGACAATGAATCAGGAAATGTCCTGGAACACCAGAAGATGAAAAACCTGGGATTTTATAAGGCACATTCAAGTTGCTGCACATGCATCACACCATGAATTTTCCTGTGGTCTGACATCCTGGTAAAAAGCATTGGTCTCTTTCTAAACATTGGTAGTAGAAGTGTACTACGACAGGCAATCTTACATGTAAAGAAAGAATGTAATATATACCTGTGGAAACTGTCCAAAGTGTCTTCTAGAGGTATTTTTGAGGTCTCTTTTATTCCTTCATTCCTGATCTGAAATTCATTAAAGCTAAGAGTGCCCCTTAAATTATGTTCTGCTGTATCCTGGAGGAACACCTGAAGAAGTTAATAATAAACCCTCGAGATTAGGCAAGTGGAAAGAATTATGAAATAAAACAAAGAAATTGTGTAAACAAATTAATTAATTGTCTGAAAGTGAAAGCATGTTTGTAAATTTGCCCTTGTCAAAGAAAAATTGGAGTTCATTATGCTCACTGACTGATTTAAAAGCTTCTTCCCGCGTAGCATCACCGGGAGAATGAGTGTGTTGTGAGCGCAAAGCATGGATCGGTTGCAGCATCAATTAAAATAGAAATTCATTATTGAAATCTCCAGAGTAAAAGGTTTGTGCTTTCTGCTTTGAGGATGGGAGGAAGCTTTTCTTTTCCTATTTTTAAGTTATGTTTATTTTTTTTCTCTCCTCTCTCCAATTGGTATAGGAACATTTATTTTGGATTTCCAGTAGCAGGCATTATACCTTTTTGTAATAAATTATATTAATACCTGTCATACATTGAGCACATGCTATATACCAGGCATTCTATATACTTTATCATCTTTAACCCTCAGAGCAATCATGTGGTGAAAGGTATCCATCAGTATCACTTGAGGAAACTGAAGCTCACGGAGGTAAAATTGAACAGCTACTAAGTGATGATGCCAAAGATTTAACACACCCTAGGTTTGTCTGACTAGGAGCTTCTGGTCTCTCCAGGACACAAAAGAGCCTTCTAAGGCGGGTTTACTGTGTTGAGTTGGGTTTGCCCCTATAACAAGGCTATCAAAGGTATATTTGTGTATCCAGGATAGGCATTCTGTATTCAGTTACGTGTTGGAGTGCTATCAAGAGCCCAGTGGGATTATAGGTGGAATGAGATACCTTCAACACAGCCATCTGCTGCATACGGTGACCCTCGTGCTCTCCAAATGAGCAGAAGCTCAACCAGCTTTGTTGAAATGTGTTTGATGAGAGGATGGTGTGTTTTACTTTTGTGACATCTTTCCCCAGAGGTGGTTACCTAAAGAGTTGAACTTTAGAGAACAAAAAGAAAGAAATGTAGGATCCATTTATGGTCTCTCCTAGAATCATGCCATAAGTTGGACTCTATATGGAAAGGAAGGAGGAATAAAATGAAGAAAGAGGAGTACACAGAGCATGGGAAACCATAAGTACGTGTGATCCATGATTATATCATCGCACCTTGCAAAAACTTGGTGATTTTAGCTCTAGGGGAGGATGAGTGAAAATCATGGAGTCAGAGCAGAATCATGAAAAGAGATTGGTTTTGGAGCCAAGGGAACTTGGATTTACATCTGGTCACAACCTTTTTTTTTAAATATTTCCTTTTTTATTAATTATTTTTTTTTAAATTTAAGTTCCAGGATACATGTGCAGGATGTGAAGGTTTATTACATAGGTAAATGCGTTCCATGGTGGTTTGCAGTACCTATCAACCCATCACCTAAGTATTAGGCACCGCATGCATTAGCTATTTATCCTGATGCTCTCTCTCCTTCTACCCCCCAACAGGCCCCAGTGAGTTTTGTTCCCCTCTCTGTGTCCATGTGTTCTCATTGTTCAGCTCCCACTTATAAGTGAGAATATGCAGTGTTTGGTTTTCTATTCCTGCATTAGTTTGCTGAGGATAATGGCTTCCAGCTCCCTCCATGTCCCTGAAAAGGACATGATCTTATTGCTTTTAATGGCTGCGTAGTATTCCATGGTATATATAGACCACATTTTCTTTGTCCAGTCTATCATTGATGGGCATTTAGGTTGATTCTATGTCTTTGCTATTGTGAATAGTGCTCCAATGAACAGATGTGTGCATGTATCCTTATAACAGAATGATTTATGTTCCTTTGGGTATATATCTTGTAATAGGATTGCTGGGTCTAATGGTATTTCTGGTTCTAGATCTTTGAGGAATTGCCACACTGTTTTCCATAATAGTTGAACTAATTTACATTCCCACCAACAGTGTAAAAGCATTCCTACTTCTCCACAGCCTCACTAGCATCTGTTGTTTCTTAACTTTTTAATAATCGCCATTCTGACTGTCATGAGGTGGAGTCTCATTGTGGTTTTGATTTTCATTTCTCTAATGGTCAGTGATGTTTTGAGGTTTTTTTCATGTTTGTCAGCCACATAAATGTTTTCTTTTGAGAAGTGTCTGTTCATGTCCTTTGCCCACTTTTTTATTTTTATTTAAGTTTTAGGGTACATGTGCACAACGTGCAGGTTTGTTACATATGTATACATATGCCATGTTGGTGTGCTGCACCCATTAACTTGTCATTTAACATTAGGTATATCTCCTAATGCTATCCCTCCCCACTCCCCCCACCCCACAACAGGCCCCGGTGTGTGATGTTCCCCTTCCTGTGTCCATGTGTTCTCATCATTCAGTTCCCACCTATGCGTGACAACACGCAGTGTTTGGTTTTTTGTGCTTGCGATAGTTTGCTGAGAATGATGGTTTCCAGCTTCATCCATGTCCCTACAAAGGACATGAACTCATCACTTTTTATGGCTGCATAGTATTCCATGGTGCATATGTGCCACATTTTCTTAATCCAGTCTATCATTGTTGGACATTTGGCTTGGTTCCAAGTCTTCGCTATTGTGAATAGTGCTGCAATAAACATATGTGTGCATGTGTCTTTATAGCACCATGATTTATAATCCTTTGGGTATATACCCAGTAATGGGATTGCTGGGTCAAATGGTATTTCTAGTTCAAGATCCCTGAGGAATCGCCACACTGACTTCCACAATGGTTGAACTAGTTTACAGTCCCACCAACAGTGTAAAAGTGTTCTTATTTCTCCACATCCTCTCCAGCACCTGTTGTTTCCTGACTTTTTAATGATCGCCATTGTAACTGGTGTGAGATAGTATCTCATTGTGGTTTTGATTTGCATTTCTCTGATGGTCAGTGATGATGAGCATTTTTTCATATGTCTTTCAGCTGCATAAATGTCTTCCTTTGAGAAGTGTCTGTTCATATCCTTCGCCCACTTTTTGATGGGGTTGTTTGTATTTTTCTTGTAAATTTGTTTGAGTTCATTGTAGATTCTGGATATCAGCCCTTTGTCAGATGAGTAGATTACAAAAATTTTCTCCTGTTCTATAGGTTGCCTCTTCACTCTGATGGTAGTTTCTTTTGCTGTGCAGAAGCTCTTTAGTTTAATTAGATCCCATTTGTCAATTTTGGCTTTTGTTGCCGTTGCTTTTGGTGTTTTAGACATGAAGTCCTTGCCCATGCCTATGTCCTGAATGGTAATGCCTAGGTTTTCTTCTAGGGTTTTTATGGTTTTATGTCTAACATTTAAGTCTTTAATCCATCTCGAATTAATTTTTGTATAAGGTGTAAGGAAGGGATCCAGTTTCAGCTTTCTACATATGGCTAGCCAGTTTTCCCAGCACCATTTATTAAATAGGGAATCATTTCCCCACTTCTTAATGGGGTGGTTTGTTTTTTTCTTGTGAATTTGTTTACGCTCCGTGTAGATTCTGGATATTAGACCTTTGTCAGATGGATAGTTTGCAACATTTTTCTCCCATTCTCTAGGTTGCCTGTTCACTGTGATGATAGTTTAGTTTGCCAGTCGCAGCCACTTTTAACACTGTTACTCTGGGTAGGTTATTTGGTCTGAGTGTCAGTCCCTCCTTCTGTAAAATGGGGAGAATTCCTGAAGGACAGTGTTAGGATGAAATCACGTTACTTATAATGTTGGATTCCTCTGTCAGTGCTTATATGCTTCTCATTCATTATTTCTAAGTGAAGCATTTTTAAAGCATTTAACATGCAATTATTCATTTTTGTTTATAAAGTGACCCTGTGAACTTATCCCTATTTTACAGTTGATGAATCTGAGACACTGAGAGATTAAATAACCTACCTAAGATCATCCAGCTAGAAAGTGATCGAAACAGGTTTTGTTTGTTTGTTGGTTGGTTTTGAGATGGAGTCTTGCTCTGTCACCCAGCCTGGAGTGCAGTGACACGATCTTGGCTCACTGCAACCTCCACCTCCCAGTAATGGTGCAATTACAGGCATGCACCACCACACCTGGCTAATTTTTTTTTGTATTTTTAGCAGAGACTGGGTTTCACCATGTTGGCCAGGTTGGTCTTAAACTCCTGACCTCAAGTCATCCGCCCACCTGGGCCTCCCAAAGTGCTGGGACTACAGGTGCCCCACTCAAGACAGATTTTAAACCCAGCAGTCTTGCTCCAGAATTCATGCTGTTAGTCACTGCTATCCTTCCTCTCCGTTGACTCTCAGAACCTCTCTTGGTCAAAGCAAGAAGGTATCGAACAGACTTCCTGTGCTGTTTTATAAGCTGCCTCAAATCCTTCCAGGACAGGGCAATGTCTATATAAATAGACGTTATAAAAAGTATAATCTAGGCCCTATTTATTTTTCTGTCAGATTCATGTCTAATTCATACCGGTTGAGCCTTGCTATTTGAGTATCACTTAAAAGCATTCTGACATAGCTCACCTCCCCTCCTTCTCTTATATTGCTACCCATAAGGACTAGAGAAAAGATGGATAACATAATGCTGAGTCTATGAGTTGCCACAAATTCCTCGTTATAATTGTGTGTCTTCTGGCAAAAATAAATAAATAACTTTCTCTTTTAAAGCCACTTATAGGAGACAATGCACATTCTGTGTTTTTCTCTGTGGCTGTGCATGGACACAGACTCTTCTGCCCTTCTCTTGCCTGTTCCTTGATTCCTCATGTTTCTGTCTGGTGCCTACCTGAGATCCAGGTATTCCTCTTTACCTCGTCGTCTTGCTATTTTTCTGGGGACTTTTCTTCTCCCAAAGTTCTATTGAAACAGGCAAAACACCTAGAAATGGGTCATGTGGGTGAGTAGAGGGGAGTGAGAAGGAGAGGGGAAAAAATTCCCAAAGCTCATATTAGGCAATTACAGTTCTAATGAATAGAAGCAGTCTATTCAGGCTTCTGGCAATATTTTATGCTCACCTAGTATAGTCTGTATTCCCTTAAATGGGTAAAAGATGCCTTAAAAAGATTGCTTGGAAGGATGAAGAGACTTGAAACAACTCTCTGAACAAAAGAACTTGTTTATTCATTCATTTATTCAGCTCGCATTTATTATGTGCTGGATATTATGCATATAGATATTTTCTTAAGTTTTGTTTTTAATTAACACATAATAGTATATATTTATGGGGCACAGTGAGATGTTTGATACATGCATACATTAGGTAGAAATCAAACCAGAGTGTTTAGCATATTCTTCACCTCATATATTTACCGTTTTCTTTTGGTGAGAGCATTCAAAATCTTCTCTTCTAGCTATTTTGAAATACAACAATACAATATTTTTTATCCATAGTCACCCTGCTGTGCAATAGAACACCGGAGCTGATTCCCTCCATTTAACTGTAACTTTGTACCTGTTGACCAATCATGGTCCCTATTCTAAAAGTGTCACAGCCTAGGTACGTTGACAAACAGGTAAATCAGGATTACAATACAAAAGTAAAATAGCCTGGATCAAGGAAAGCACAGGTTGTTATGGAAACACAAGAGAGGACATGGAAATGAGATTGAGGGAGGTTCAAGAAGGCTTTTCAGGAGAGATGACTTTTGAACTGAGTTTTAAAGACCTCTGGGTAGACAATAGGAGAAAAAAAACATTTCTGGCTAAGAGGTTAGTGTGGATGAGCAAGTGGCTCTGTATAGCTGGAGGAGTGTCTGAATTTTCCAACATGAAAAGGACCACAAACTTGGTGGAATCAAACAAAGATTTTGTTTTTCTTTTGTCACAGTTCTGGAGGTCGGAAGTCCAAAATCAAGGTGTCAGCAAGGCTGGTTCCTTCTGGAGTTTCTGAAAATTAATCCCTTCCATGCCTTTCTCCCAGCTTCTGGCGCTGGTGGATGCATCACTCTGATCTCTGGCTGTCTTTACATTGCCTTCTCTGTGTTTGTCCTTTTCTGCCTGTATCTTCTCTTCTTCTAAAGACACTCGCCAGGCCAGGAGCGGTGGCTCAAACCTGTAATCCCAGCAATCTGGGAGGCCAAGGCAGGCAGACCACCTGAGTTAGAGACCAGCCTGGCCACTGTGGTGAAACCCCGTCTCTACTAAAAATACAAAAATTAGCCGGGTGTGGTGGCCCGTGCCTGTAATCCCAATGATTCAGGAGGCTGTGGCAGGAGAATCGCTTGAAACCCAGGAGGCGGAGGTTGCAGTGAGCCAAGATTGCGCCATTGCACTCCAGCCTGGACGACAAGAGCGAAACTCATCTCAAAAAAAAGATACTTGCCATTGGCTTCAGAGCCCACCTAGATAATCCAGGATGATCTCGTCTAGACAGCCTTTACTAATTCCATCTTGCAAAGACTCTTTTTTCAAATAATGACACATTCATACATTCCATATCTTTTGGGGAGACACTATTTAACCCACCACAAGGTATAAAGATGAGCTATAGACCTGATGAGGTAGGAAAGAGGCAGGGCAAGGTCCCCCAGACACTCATGTACCTGACAAGGTGAGTCTTGAGAGACACAGGAAAACCTTGGGACTTTAATTGTGAAATTGACATCTATCTCTGGAAAATGATTATTATTCCTAATGCCTCTAGCCAAAGACTATCAGAAACCCACCTGTAGCTGATAGAGTTGCATTTGTTACTCATTGTTTCGATGAGGACACACATTGTGAGGAACCATCATGTCTCAACTAGAGGGTGTTGGAGAAAACCTATTGTAGGAATTTGACTTTGGTTGGGTAATATGAGGAAGGGTCCAAGAAAGCCTAGTTTGCTTTAGATTAGAGGCTGTCAGAAAGCAGAGGCAATTCTAAAAATGTGTGTCTTGATTAAATCTTCTCTGTAGGGAACACTAGAGTGAGGATAAAGTTGTAAATGGTAAAGAAGTAGCAATCACTAGCCAAGAGAGGGGACTGTTTGCTATTTTGTGGGTGAAACAGTGACTTTGTTTTTCTGTGCATTGATAAAATGAAGATGTAGCTTTGTTTTGACTCACTTTATCATGGTCTCACAGTGACTTCTTCTGAGATGGGTGTTCTGTGACATTGCTCATGTGCAATAGAAGAATAACAAGATCTAGCCATGAGTGCCAGGTTACGTTCGAGATGTCACAGGCTGCTCTGTGGTTTTGTTTTTCTTTTTCGATACCAAGTGATAAGAATGAGCATGCCTAAAATTCCAGCAGTTGTAATAAAATACATCAACCAAAAGGTTCAGACTGTCCTGTAAGACCCATAATAAGAATCTCAACGTGTTCTTAAAAGAACATTCTTTCTTAGCCTATGTAAACATCCTTCTCTAGACTTAAATTACTTCTGACCCACATTTTGGGCCGTATCTATTTTAAAGACAAAAGGAGCTAACTGCAAAGTTCCTTGTCTGGTATGCTGTTTCAGCTGATAGTTGTAATAACATTTTCTCCCATCTCCCTGCAGGGCCTAACCCAGCAAGCATCCTTGTGAAGAAAGACCCCACAGTCCTCTTTTTAAGCTGTCTCCCTTCCTTTCCTGGGGTGCCTTATCTATTTAAATATTAGAGGTGAGTCAAATGTAATTCTCTTTAATGAAAAATAAACAAGTGACAGAACCCTAAACGCTCTTTTGGCAAAGATCCCTTCAGAACAAACAATCTTCTTTTAAAAGAAGTCAGAGCTAGGAAAGGGCTGCAGGAGAGCAGGGATAGCCAACTAAACTATGCAGCAGGCTTCTCTGAAAAAAAGTGAGCGACTTTTTTGGTGTGGCAAGAAAAAAAAGTAAAGTTTGATAAAACTAGTAGTCCTCAGAATGACAAGTGACAAGAGAGGTCTCTTCCCTCCCTATAGTCCCAAGGAGAAAAGGGCTCTGTAAAATTGAAGGCACAATATTCAGTTGAAAGGACATATTTTTCTCCTCTAAGTTATAATTAGCCTGTGATACTGGCTTCTGTAGACTCTTATGAAGGCAAATTGCTCAGGACAGTGACTCTGGCAGATGTCAGTCATACATGCAAGCACTGGGATATCTATCACAAACACATGCTAGTTGTCATCTTCCAAGGCATCACCTGATTGCCAACTCAGGTCAGGAAGAAATCATTCCTCTTTCTTCATCTGTAATGTTACTTATCCGTTGCAATAGAGGGGAGGGTTAGCACCTTTCATGACATAGTCCAGCATCCTGTTAAGTTGATCAGAAGACCAATTGCACACAGTGTTACCATTGAGATCGGAAACACAGCCAAGGGTGGAGGTGGTCAGTGAGGCTTCCTAGTGTCTTGCAAGTTCCAGGTCAGTTGTTTATGCTTACAGTCCCCTGACAGAGAGATGGATGTGTTAGCAGGTTCTAGGGCCTGCGGTTTCCCTTGTGGAAATGCCAGTGGACCATGTGTGCTCCTTGGGTATCAGGGTGATTAGGCTTGGGTTGGTTGTGGCCACAGCATGAACTGGAGAGTCGGCTGTATTTGGCATGACGAGGTTGGCACAGGCCAGCTCAGACCTTGAAAAATTTGGAGCTGATGCAGAGGTGAATAAACACATTGAAAACAGAAGCTGCGACCTCAAATTTCTGCAGGGACCAGACAGGTAATATGCCTGAGTGAAGCAGGCCAGGTGGCAAATTGTACAGTGCAGGCCCCAATCAAAGTGCACAGTGGCCACTCAGCTGCTACTGGATTATAATTGTGTAGAGATGTGAGTTTAGGGTTGTCAGCTTTTCAAGAGAAGCCAACAGTCTGGTGTGTATGTTAAATCCCCTGATTCTGGCATCTAATTAATGCCCTTAGCAGTCCAAACCAAACAATGTGTGAGCTGCCATTTTTGCAACCTTGAGCTAATGGTGTTAACGTCCAGTTTCTTTGTTTCATAACATCTATGGAATGGCTTTGGGAATGCAAATGTTGAAACATTATGAATCTCATCCCCAACAGTGAAAATAAATACAAAATTTAGGCAAAAAATAAAAATACTTCTTAAATGTCACAGCGCCCCCATGGGGCTGGCTGGGGCAACAAATTAAGGGACACAGCTGAGCTTTCAATTCTGTCAGTAACTAAATAGTAATGGTGCCTCAGGGGGTCTGAGTCATTGAACAAGCACTACAGGATAGCACAATACTAGGTACACAAGGTAGGCAGAGCACAGGCTCCCTACCTTTGAAAAGTTTATAAATTCATTGAGAGTATTATGTTTCCATGCACTGGAGCATTAGGGGAAAAATGCCACAATAACATCTAAACAAGAGTGCAGTGGGCCCTGAGAAGTATGATGATTCTGTTTCCTTCTTTAAAGCATCTCTTCTTAATAATGTGCAGTGGTAGAGAGAATAGAAAAGCAGCATGATGGCCATGTGACTTGCTGGATGGATGCCATTTCTGTTGGATGAGATTGGACATCAATAGGTAAAACCAATAGGAGGTTGTGTGTGTGCCTTTTCAGATTCTGGAATTCTGCAATCTATGACATTTTTGGAAAAATAGCTCCCCTAAGACACTGGTTCTAAATATAGCAGTGGGTTTCAATAGTTCTATGAATTGAAATCAACAGTATTAAGGAGCGAAGAGCCTAGATCACTCTCCCAAGAATCATTGCTTAGATGAGTGGTTCTCAAAGTGTAGTCTCTGGCCATCAGCATCACCTGGCAACTTGTTACAAATGCATATTGTTGATTCTCATTCCACAGCTATTGAATCAGGAATTCTGGGACTGAGTCCTAGCAATCTGTGTTTTAAACAAGCCCTCCAAGTGATTTAATGCATGCCAAATACTAAGAATCACTGTTATCCTTGGAAGAGGGGAAAGCTCAGATAACCCACAATTGAGGTCTAGAGATGTTCATAGTCTCTTCTACAAGGAAGTCTTACCAGTGAGCTATAGTAGAGACAACCAAGATAGCATGTAGCTGGAGGAGCTGTTGCTTATTTGACTGGATTTTTTGGTCATTTTTTCTTTCTCACTTATGTGTTTGTTCTCCGCTTGTTTTCAAGCCCCATTGATTTCTGTATTAGCTTTCTATTGCTGCTATAATAAATTACCACACATTTCATGGCTTAAAGCAACACAAATGTATGAGAGTTCTGAAGGTTAGAAGTCCAATACAGGTATCTCTGGATAAAATCAGGGTGTCAGAATTAGAGCAAATCCCTTCCTGGGGCCTCTCGGGAACAATCAACTTCCTTGCTTTTTCCAGCTTCTAAAGGCCACCTGCTTTCCTTGGCTTGTGGACCCTTTTCTTGTAAATGCAGGTGTTGTTTTTAAAAATGAACAATGTTAGGCTGCCTTCTGCGAGGGGCTGTCTGTCTTGTTCTCACTCTTCTGCCTCCCCTTCCACCTTTAAGGATCCTGTGATTACACTGGGTGCACCTGGATGATAGGCAAGCTCCCTATTTTAAGATCAACTGATTAGCAAATTTATTCCCCTGTGCTATAGAAGGTACCATATTCACATGCTTCAAGAATTAGAATATATTATATCTTTCATGGGGGAGGTACATTATTCTGCCTACCGTAAGAGATTGTGTTTGGAGAGCTTATTTTGTTGTTGTTGTTGTTGTTTTTCCACCAGGAAATGGAGCCTGGTGAAAAATGTAATATATAGCCTCTTCCTCCACACTACTAAACTACCTTACTGTGTCCTGCAGAGACTGTGTAATATTCACTGGTGAAGACATAAGCTTTGTAGTCACAAACCTGAGTTGAAGTTCCTACTCTGGCACTTACTAGATTGATAAGGTTTGGCTGTGTCCCCACCCAAATCTCATCTTGAATTCCCATGTGTTGTGGGAGGGACCTGGTGGGAGGTAATTGAATCATGGGGGCAGGTATTTCCCAGGGTGTTCTCCTGATAGTGAGTAAGTCTCATGAGGTCTGATGGTTATTATAACGGGGAGTTTCTCTGCACAAGCTCTCTTTGCCTGCTGCCATTTCACGAAAGGTGTGACTTGCTCCTCCTTGCCTTCTGCCATGAATGTGAGGCCTCCCCAGCCAAGTGGAACTGTAAGTTCAATTAAACCTCTTTCTTTTGTAAATTGCCCAGTCTTGGGTATGTCTTTATCAGCACCGTGAAAACGGACTAATATATAGATGTAATAACTTTTTGCAAGTTATGCAATTTTGAGCCATAGATTCCTTTATTCTGAAGTGGAGAAAATACTTTCCTCGTACAATTGTTGTGTTTACATAAAATAAGGTGCCAGATACATAGTAGAAATAAAATAAATGATGTTGTTACTTCCTAAAATCCTAAGTTTCGTTTCAGATTGCTGAGTAAACCCAGTTAAAGAAACCAGCCTCTGTGTTTTGGTGTTGTCATTAATGCTAAATTACATTTCCTTAGGGTATCTGCATTAAGCAAATGTAAGATGTTTGAGTTTCAAAGATGAACAAGTGACTTGTAAGTGTAAAGTGGTATGGCTGTTTTTAATAAATAGGTAATACCACCCTTTTGGTGGGTAGTAGAGAAAAGAAGATGAGTTTTTAGAAAAAGACTCAGAGTTACTTAAAATTAAGAAAATGAATCCTTACTGTCAATGAGTCTCCCAACTGCTAGTGCAAGTGGTGGATAGATTTTCTTTTCCACTAGATTTACTTCCCGATATACACGTTTATCACTCAAGCATGGACTGTTCATCCAGTCATTTTCCATCTATAACCCCAGCTGAAGCCTGACAGGCTGTGTGTTTATTATGTACTCTTAAAAAACTGGAGCTCATTTGCTCCTGCTGCAGGGAGAGGAGCAGACTCAGACAGATAGAGGGATAAGGTCATTCAACAGAATGCCCATTCACTGCAGTCAAGCCTAAATAATAGAGAGGCGTAAAACAACCAGGAAAAGCTCTGATTACTGCCAGAAATCAAATATTGACCAGATAGTCCCCTAACTTACCAACTTCCCTCTTAATGATCTGATTCCCATTTATTCATTCATCAAACAGTTAGTTGAGCCCCTCCTATAGACCAGGCCCTGTGCATGGCTATAAAAAACAGTACGTCTATGCCCACTTCCCCCTCTACACTCAATCTGGAGCCACGAGAGATTAAATAACCTTTTATTTCTGAAGATCGGGTGCTCTTATAAAACATCAGTACTTATAATTGTATCCTGCAGTGGAAAATTGTGCAATAATCTTTTTCTGAAGGCATAGCCATGAATTGTACTGTATTACTCCATCTATCTTCTTTTAACACTAAACAGAATGAAGAGAATACATTGTACATGGCCCCTAGAAATTTACCTTCAAATAGAAACAAAGCTGCTAACTCCACACACACATGATATGCTGAAACCTGAATAAATATTGAAGAATCTAAATTCAATTAATTAGCAAGCCAAATCTTGCCTCAAATTATGTTGACATTATCTATTCCTTTGTTGATTAAATGAGTTGCCTCTTAAGCGAAAAGAGAAGATCTTAAGCTCTTGTTTCTTCATTCCAGGTCTCTTCTCTCCAAGGAATTTGGGAAGGAGCAAGCACAGCAGAGGCCAGTTTTACTGCATCCTGGTGCTCAGAGGGAATAGGGTTCATAGAGTAGAAGACAGTGAGGAGAGAACCAGTAAGGAGGCTGGGGAGCTGGATAGCATTTACAGCATGGGTTCATTGATTCATTGGGAGGCTTATAAATTTCCTATGCACAGAAGCACCTGTTTTTAAACAGAGACATGTATTCAACACATGCCTTCGAGAACTAATTGGAAAGAGTCTTTGATGGCCTATCGTTTTGAATTTGCATGACCAGAACTCCCCTATCCATGCGAACACAGTGGACTTGCTGCAATTGTCCTTTGACTTAGGCAACTTTAACAATGCAGGGGAGGAGGGGTGAGAAGAGGCTAGGAGAGGAAGTGTCAGTGGGAGAAGCCAAGAATAATTGAAGTAGTATGTTATTTCTTTTTTTTTTAACTGTTAATTTTTTTTATTATTATACTTTAAGTTCTGGGATACGTGTGCAGAAGGTGCAGGTTTGTTACATAGGTATACATATGCCATGGTGGTTTGCTGCACTCATCAACCCATCATCTACATTAGGTATTTCTCCTAATACTATCCCTCCCCTAGCCCTCCACCTGCCTGACAGGCCCCAGTGTGTGATGTTCCCCTCCTTGTGTCCACGTAGTGTCATTGTTCAACTCCCACTTATGAGTGAGAACATGCAGTGTTTGGTTTTCTGTTCCTGTGTTAGTTTGCTGAGAATGATGGTTTCCAGCTTCACCAGTGTCCCTGCAAAGGACATGAACTCATTCTTTTTTATGGCTGCATAATATTCCATGGTGTATATGTGCCACATTTTCTTTATCCAGTCTATCATTGATGGACATTTGGGTTGGTTCCAAGTCTTTACTATTGTGAACAGTGCTGCAATAAACATACATGTGCATGTGTCTTTATAGTAGAATGATTTATAATCCTTTGGGTATATACCCAGCAATCCCATTACTGGGTAGTATGGCATTTCTAACCACCCTTTCCTTCCATGAGCTTATGCCTGGGAGTCGCAGTGAATAGGAGCCTTAAATCTACCAAGCCGCAAATTTCTGTGTTCCTGAGCCCTCTCGAGGCATCAACATCTTGAATAGAAAATAAGTCTATCCTTAAAGATACAGTACATTTAAAGATTAAAAAAAAAAAAAAAAAAAAGCATGGTCCCTAAACACAAGTAACTTCATCTGGTGCCCAAGCAAAGAAACAAAGAGATGTCTACTAAAGGCAAAATGCCAATGTCGTGCTTCCTGAGCACAGACATTGCACTGCAAGGAATGGACCATTTTGGAGACTTTCAAAGACAGTTTTGACTCAGTAATCTCCTATGCTGACTTTATTACCTAACCGTGTCCTGTGGAGGGTTAGGTGATAGTGGCAGGTTAGGTCCATTGGAGATTGGACTCCACTGTGATCAGCAAACAGAATAACCAGCATGTGTGAAGTGACTTTTGTCAGAGGAGTGATGAGGAGTGCTCTCTGAATTCAGTGTTTTCCCTCTTTAATTTTTGCTAATCATGGGTCATTTATCTGTGAGCTACTGCATTGTTTCCACTGCCTGCTCTCCAACCAGGGATAGGTTTTATCTCAAAAAACAGAAGACAAAACCTCTTAACCTAAAACTAAGACTCCCTCTGGGAGATTCCAAAGAGAGGCAGCTTTGATGTAATGGAAAGGGAGCTGATTTAGGGTCTAATAAAGTCTTCTACCAGCTGTGTGATCTTTGGCAGTTTCTAGTTCCCTAGGTACTATTTGCCTATCTATAGAAATGGGGTTAACAGCACCTACTGCATGAAGTTGGTATGGACATAATGAGATACCACACATGTAAGGAAATGAAAAATATTCCACAAATACTCCTTCCCTGAGCTTGTTCCTTCCTTTCACCAAAACACACATATTCCATCTTTCAACTCTCCTGCTCTACACGTGTATGCTTGAGTTTAGGGCCCTGAAATAAGCAATCCTGGGTCAACATCTGCTCTGCAAACATCAAAAAGTGTGAGCAGGGGCAGCCTACCCTTGGTATTGATGTGTTTCCCATCCACAGCCACATTCACCATTAGACCCAGTATTAGTCACTGGGTCCCCGGGGCCAGCATTTACTGTTGCCTTCAAAAACGCAGAATCATTACTAACAAAAGTGGTGTGTCCATTATTATGACCTATTTAGTGGCCCAGCAAATCCCCAAATTCTATTGAGCCATATCTGTCTACCGAGGGGCTCTGCGGTTGATTGTCTGAGAAGGATCTGCTTGCAAAGAGGCTGATTTGGGAAAGTTCAACAGCCCCACTTAGTTGCTCTGTGACATCCTGACTTCCTACAGGTTACTTCTCATATTGTTGGGGTTTTGTTTGTTTGTTTGTTTGTTTGTTTTTTTGACAGAGGTCTCACTCTGTCACCAGGCTGGAGTGCAGTGGCACGATCTCGGCTCACTGCAACCTCCTCCTCCCAGGTTCAAGGGATTCTCCTGCCTCAGCCTCCCGAGTAGCTGGGACTACATGCACACCCCACCACACCAAGCTAATTTTTTTATTTTTTAGTAGAGATGAGGTTTCACCATGTTGGCCAGGATGGTCTTGATCTCTTGACCTCATGATCCACCCGCCTCAGCCTTCCAAAGTGCTGGGATTACAGGCATGAGCCACCATGCCCGGCCTCAATGTTGTGTTTTAAAGTTCAGTTGGAAGATACCCTTATTCCTAAGAAATCAAGTAAAGAAAACCGTTCTTCCAGGAGTTCCATTTCATTCGCTGGGAAGGGTCCATCCTTTGTTCCTGTTCCCTTTCCTCTGAACTCTATAGGATCTATTACAGCACCTTCTTGCTGCCTCCTTGTTTGTGTCTTTCATTAAACTGTAAGCTCCACACATGCAGGGACTGTATTTATTTTTTCAGAGATGTGTCTTCAACACTGAAGGCAAAAGTGACACTTGACAAATATTTTTCAAACACATTGAAATGAGTTTGATCACCACCTGGGCATTCAGAGTAGTCCAGAGGTCCCCTGCACTGTGAGTGTGACTAAAGCTCAGGAAAGTCAGAAAGGCCAGCCAAGGAAGGAAGATGCTGGCAAGACTCGGAAAGTGCAGGAGTGTATGAGATTGAATCACCTGGACAGGGGCACCCAAGCAAAGGCGTCTGCGGGCTACATGACTTTGGTTAAGTTGCTGAACTTCTTTGTCCACAGTTTCCTCAACACTAAAACAAGGAGTAATCATTATATCTACTTTATAGGGCTGTTCTGGGGATTAAATTAGTTAATATTTATAAAGCATTTAAAATTATGCATGGTATGAAATGAGCACAAATAAGTGGGATGAGGGAGACATAAACAAAAGTTCCCAAAGTGGAGGTTAATTCAGAGCCAAAGACATTGCCTGGGCATTAGAAGTAGTCAGACATGAATTTGAGTCCCAGCTAAGGCATTTATCAACTGGGTCGGCCTTGAGGAAGCTGCTCGCATTCTGAGTCTTGCTTTCTATAGCTGTGAAATAGGCTCAATCACAGTTATCTCCCAGGATTGTTAAGAGAAGTTTCCTTTAAATGTTCAGAATAGTGAATGGCATTTCTTATGTGCCTAATAAATATTAACTCATCTACTGCCATCCCTTCCTTTCTTTCCCTCTCACTCTTTCTCTTTTCCTGGCCCATAACTTTCTGCTCAGAACTGGAAACATCTCTGAAGGAGGGAGAAGGAGCATGAGAGTCAGGGGCTTGTTTACAAAACAAAACATGGAAATAGTAAAAACAACAAATCTAATAGTCTCTGAAATGATTTTGTCTCCCACTAGGACCAGAAAAAGCAGCAGTATTTTATGTTAATGGATTCGGTGGAAAATACGGCTTTAATGAAACATTGACTATGATTACTCTGTTGTCATTTCTCTGAATTTCTTGTTCCTCTTTCCATCTCTCTTTTAAGAAAATCTGAATGGTTATTTCTCAACACACCAGGATTATGTTTTCTTCATCAAGAGTTTGAGGAACCTAGGGTGCAGCTTGAGCTGCTGAGCTGTCTGTCTTTATTCTGACAGGCGTGGACTCCAGTGTTTAGCTCAAGCCCCAGGGACTGGCTTTTGAACAGCAGCTGTTCTCAGTGAAACTGAAATGCGCAGAGGGGAGGGGAATAATACACCCTGGGAAGTACAGGGAGCGGGTAAGTTGTTTTGCTAATACATCCCTGGGGAAGTTTCTAGTAAACGTTTCTGGGCATGGCTGAGCGCATAGCTCATAAAAAATGCACCAGATCATTGTTGGCATTTGATGTCAGAAGAAGCTACAGTACCAAGAGACATGGACTGTCTGGTTTCCTATGACACAGGTGACACACCAGGTTTCCACTACTTTTTGTCATTAGCCCAGATGTTCCCAGTTACTTGGACAGAGAGCCTTGTAGATCCCTGTATATGGAGTCTTCCTTCCCGTGGTTCATTAGAAATGGCAAAGCCAAACTGGTAGTATTCTTCAATTTGTTGATAAGAGTGCTTCAGTGCATGTATTTACAAATACACATTGTTGTTTTCAATTTGTTTATTCAGTGAATCAAAATAGCAAAACACATTAACTATAAGACAAGAGAAGGATAAGGAAGTAACATTTATTGGGTACCTGCTGTGTTCCAGGCAATGACAGAGCTGCTTGACAGAAAATGTTTAATGTCTTCCTTATTGTAGCTACATGTGGTGTTCAGGTATGATTACCGCATGTGACAGTGGGAAGTAGCCCAGCATTCTTGAAAGAGTATAGGGTCCTCACTATCTGTGTGAATTTGAGTAGTTACTTAAACCCTCTGAGCTTTATTTTATTTCTGTAAAGGAATTTAACAAAGTGGCCAATAGGGTGTGTAGGGATGAAGGGACTTTTAAGTTTGCTGAAATAAACTGGAAATAGATTAGCAGGAGAAAAGGTGTACAAATTTATTAACATGAAAATGTGCACAGGATCCACACAAAATGCAAGACTCAAAGAAAGGCCAGATAGTTGAAGGTTAAATACCCTTTTCATAGGGGAGAGGGAAATAGGGGACATTGCCAATTTTAGAGAAAGAGTAAATCATTTTTAGAGGAGATGAGTGGCCTGGAAGAACGGATGATAGCCTGGAAGAACAGATGATAGCCTGGAACAAAGTTCCTCAGCACTATGGGGCAGGTGATGGCAAGTTATAGGAAAGTGAGAGACAGAACTGCACTTCAAACAAAGGTTGTTTTATTATACAGATAAAGTCTGTCAGGTAACGGCCCTTAGAAGATTAATGGGAAGAACAGGTGAAAAGTCCCTCTAGGTGTGGTGTGGGTGCCCTGGAAGTGGAGACTTCTCGTTATCTCTGCTGCATCACAGTTAATCTTCTCTGGTTAGTGTAGATTTCAGGGAGTGGTCAAAGGCTATTGCATTCCTTCTGGATAAACTTTCTTCTGGTGAGGGAACTTCAGAGAGAGAGTCCCTCCCTACACTTAGGAAAGGAATGTGGGGGGTGGGGAAAGCTGTGCAGGAGAAAGTCAGAGAAAGACCTTGGTTCTGAGGCCTTTCAACCTTCTTTGTTCAAAGCAATCAGTATGCCAAAGTACCATATTTTGGGGTATCATTTTCTGAGCCTCAACAATTGTCATGAAGATTGAATATGATTGTAATATAAAGGGCTAACATTTTTACTTGACCTACATGAGCTGATCAGTATTGAGAGCTCCTCTTACAAGAAATGCACCAGAGAGGGAGGGAAGGGGAAGGGGAAGAAAGGGAAGGGAAGGGACAAAAAGAAAGAAAATAAAGAATTGAGGTTCAGGAAGGTTGAATAGTTTAATTCGCCCAAAGGCTCACAGCTGCTAGGACGTTCAGCCAAAAATTACACCCAGGTCTGATTTCAAAGACACTAAAACCACTGTTTACTTATAGTTACTTAGTGCACCCCATCTCATCCCACCCAATGCCACCTAACTCCCACCTCTATTGTGAGATAACTACATGCACACACTCATTTGGTTAGTGGGATCCTGGTGTGCCTATTTTACTGACATTTGAGAGTTAGCACATACAGGTGGCACAGGTGGTATCTGCACAGAAGGAGGAAGGTGGTGCTGACACCTCTGTATCTTACACTTGGGTTTAGAACATAGCTGGTCACTAAAGCCATAGGGTAGTGGCAGAACACTTGGATACATCTTTAATTGGTATCCCCTCACTGAGTCCCCACCTTATTAATTGGTTAGCCACCTAGATTGAACTGTCAAAAATGTTCTAAGTCTCCTTGTGTTCTCTTTATCTTTGTTTTTACAATCACAACACAATAACAGGAGATACTCGTTAATGAATGGGCAAGAATGTCTCCACTGAGATGTAAACATGTTATACTGGGAATTCTACTGCAGGGTTAATTTATGATGATGGAGTCATCTATATCATAGCTGAAAGCAAGGCTTTGGGGAAGTGAAACCCAGGAAAGGTCAGTTGTAATGTGCATGATCTATATTTTAATGTAAAATATCAATTTTGTTGGGAAAAGGGTGGTTGGGAAAGAGGTTTGATACAAAAGGTTGGAAGTTGAGAAAATAATTCAAAAAGGAAACTCCAAATAAACAACAGAGATGGCTGGTCAGTTAGCCAAAGGACACCAGAGGATTCCTGAAGGTCTGTATGTGGTGAGCACAAACTTGGTAGGGAAAAGGCAGGAAACGGGGTAGGGAGAAGGTACTAGAATTTACAAGGAAGACTCGTAAAATGGAAACTATGGTTGCTGAAACACATTGTCTACTCTGTTAATTTTCTGCCAAACATTTCACGTGCTTTTAATTCTTCATTGAGCATGACATACTTCAAATACTCAGACCTATTTCCTTCTTGTAGGAATAGCTAGGCATTTCCTCCCACTGTTCAAGGTGAGACTGAAAATAAGTAGAATCTCCACACTTATTTGTTTACTTTGGTCCCGGCTATAGAGTCAGGTTAAAAGCCATCTGCGGAAATAGCCAGTAGCCAATGCTTATTAGTGTACTACTTGGGTAGGTGGGAGGACACAAGAGCTGTCAAACAGCAGCCATCCTAACGAGAAAGTGAAGAAAGCCGGAAGCAGCGTCTCTTCTGTGGCAGTCACACAGGGTCCCTTGATACTCAGCCCCCAACATGAGATTGCCTCTTAGGAGAATTCTAGAGGTTAGGCTAGGCTTGAGGCATTGTAGAGAATAGGTTTACAGCACCCCATTTATACTTTATTGGTAACTGAGAAAGTAAAATATATTCCTAGCCTGCCAGTCTTAGTAGTAAGAGGTACTTTTAAACTGTTAATTTTTATGAGCAACACAGTGGTATGACCAGCCCTTCCTCCTCCTTCAGGGAGTTCATTTGATGTAGTTTGGGTGGTCTGCTTGATTCCCATGCATGTGGAATAGCTATGACATCATCAAATTAAGTGTTCACTATGTGCTAACAATTATTGGGGTGTCAAGAGTGAAACATTCAGGTCCTATTGTCAGTTCTAATAGGTGAATCTCATCTCATTGTTTTATGGGTTCAGTGACGTAAATCTTCAGTAAGTCTGGAGTAGCTGGGGAAGCCTTCGCTGAGAGGTGAGGTCTGAGCTGGGCCTTGAGCATTGCTGAGATCTGAATGGGTGGAAAAGACAAGAGAGGTCATTCCAGTCAAAAGCAAGATGTTGCTCAAAAAATAGCAAGGAAAAACAGATCACCTGGATGAGATAGCATTTGGGGAAGGGTAAGACTATAGTATGATTGGATTTATTGAACAGGCACAATGTCAGGAATCCAACTGGCTACTTTATATACAATACTTGGTGTTTTATCCTGCACAGTAACCCTAATAACAAGTAGCATTTGCTGAGAGTGTATGTGGGTAGCAGGCAATGTATGAGATGCCGGGAATACAGAGAAGGATGATTCGGTGTTTGCCCTCGAGACCTCAGAATGTAAGTCTTGGATATAGTAACAAAATAAGTTTATTCTAGTATAATAGGAATATATACACTTTACCACGGAAGCATAGAGAGCAGAACCATTTGCTTTGCCTGCTAGATTTCAAAATGGCTTCTCAGAGATGGTGAGTTCTGAGCTGGGTGGTGAAGGATGTGTAGGAGTTTGTCAAATAAGGAGATGAAACAGGCATTCCAGGGAAAGGGAATAGCAAGTTCAGAGACTTGGTATAGTCCTAAATTATGTTTGTCTTCATTTCATCTAGTGCTATTTCATTGTTGCTGGAGATAACACACGCTTGGATTCCGTTACGTATTTTCACGTTGCCAACTTGCTTTGTTTGCAGACCATAATTTCTGAGTTTATCTCTACAGCAGGTTTTCAGCCAAATTGCTCTACTAAAATAACCCTAGAAATCTATCACCTCTGTTTTCTGCTGCTGTCACTGGCTGTTTGTGTCCTTACTTTTCAGCCAACCTCAATGGAGACTGGAAAGAGAAATACAAATTGCCCCAGAAAGAGAACACAGGCCCCTCTCTTCAGCAACAGGGTGTGAGCGGATGGGGACCGTTATCACATTATCTACCACAGACACCATTTTAATCCACATTGCCAAGGAGGAAAGGAAAATGCATGGCCTTCACAGAGCATCATTAGGAGAGTGGGCCATTGTGCAGCATCTGTTGTTAATGTCAATACCTACGAACATGTCCAGACTCTTCCATTCTTTAGCATATTCATTCTCTGAGTGGTATTTTTTGTGTATTATTCTCTGAGAGGTAAGCACGGACAAGTATAATCCCATTTTTATGTAAGGGAAAGCTGAGTAAAGAAGATGCTTAAAGAGTAGGTGGATAGAAACATGAAATGACTTCAGCTCATAAGCATTTTGAGTATCTATTATGTTTTAGTCATTATGGTAGAAACATGGCAAATGGATATAAACAAAAAACATATAATTCCGTGCCTCTGTTCAGATTGTTGTCTGCCCCTGAGATTCCTCTTTTTCCCACTCCCCTTGACTAATTCAACTAGCCCTGCTTTTTGTTTGCCTGTTTGTTCTATTTATTTTTTGGAGGACAGGGTCTCACTCTGTCACCCAGGCTAGAGTGTAGTGATGCAATCACAACCCACTGCAGCCTCAACCTCCCGGGTTCAAGTGATCCTTCTGCCTCAGCCTCCCAAGTAGCTGGGACTACAGGCATACACCATCACACCTGGATAAAAATTATTTTTTGTGTAAAGATGAGGTCTCATTATGTTGCCCAGGCTGGTCTCAAACTTCTGGGCTCAAGCAATCCTCCTGGCTTGGCCTCCTAAAGTTCTGGGATTATAGGCACCAGCCAGTGCACCCAGTCAACTAGCCGTGTCTTTTGGTCCAACCCAATGTTGCACCTTTGCATAACAAAGGCAATTAAAGACCATTTCTTCCCTCCTGCCCCCTGCAAAAACCTAATAGTTCTCAAACACATTGGTTCATAGAACTCATTATATATGAAAACCCATCAACATCCACACAATTAGCAAACTTAACCCTCTGCAGGGTTGGCATTGAGTTGGACCTTAAGATATATTCAAGGCTAGTTGGCTGGGCTTGGGTTGACTCTCCCTTAGCTCTCTCTATAAATGCAATGATTACTCTATTATATTGGTTTTCAAAGAATTCTGTCCCACATTCTGTTCTACTTATTACCTTCTTTGCTTGACTGTGATAGATTGAGGCCATCTTTCTGTCTGTCCCTGTATTAATACATTCAGGCTGCTGTAGCACAATATCTTAGCACGAGCAAAGGAAGTTAAAGACCACCTCCTCCCTCTGCCCCCTGCAAAAACCTAGTAGTTCTCAAACTCATTGGTTCATAGAACTCATTATATATGAAAACCCATCAACATCCACGTAATTAGCAAACTTAACACACTTGAAAATGCTGCCTTTCAAGTCAGTATTCATATTAGGCAGACTTTGGAGATGTTGTGGATTCTGCTTCATACCACCACAATAACGTGATTATTGCCATAAAGTGAGTCACAAAAATTTTTTCGTTTCCCAGTGCATATAAAAGTTATGTTGACATTCTACTGTAGTCTATTAAATGTGCAATAGCATTATATCTAAAAGTAATGTACAAACCTTAATTATAAATATTTATTGCTAAAATAATGCTAAAAATTATCAGAGCCTTCAGAGAGTCATAACCTTTTGGCTGATGGAGAGTCTTGTCTTGATGTTGATAGCTACTGACAGGGTGGCAGTTGCTGGAGGTTGGGGTGGCTGTGGAAATTTCATAAAATAAGACAATAATAAAGTTTGCTGCATCAACTGACTCTTCCCTTCATGAAAGTTTTCTCTGTAGCATGTAATGCTGTTTGATAGCATTTTCTAAATTTATTTCAAAATTGGAGTCCATCCTCTCAAACCCGGCTGCTCCCTTATCAACTAAGTTTATGAAATATTCTACATCCTTTGTTGTCATTTCAACGGTGTTCACAACATGTTTACCAAAAGTAGATTCCATTTTAAGAAACCACTTTTCCTCATCCATAAGCAGAAACTCCTCATCCATTCAAGTTTTCTCATGAGATTGCAGCAATTCCATCATATCTTCAGGCTCTACTTCTAGTTACCTTGTTCTTTCCATCACATCTGCAATTCCTTACCCCACTGAAGCCTTGAACCCCTGAAATTCATCCATGAGGGTTGGAATCAACTTCTTTCAAAGTCTTAGTAATGTTGATATTCTGACCTCCCATGAATCACTGATGTTCTTCATGGCATCTAGAATGGTGAATCCTTTCTAGAAGAATATTTCAATGTACTTTGTCCAGATCCATTAGAAGAATCAATGTCTATGGCATCTATAGGCTCATGAATAATAAGACATGAAAGTCAAAATTATTCCTTGATCCATGAACTGCAGAATGGATGCTATGTTATCAGACATGAAAGCAATCATGATCTTCCTGTATATCTCTTTCAGAGCTCTTGGGTAATTAGGTACATTGTCAATGATCAGTAAAATTTTGATAGGATGTTCTTTTCTCTCTCTCTCTCTTTTTTTTTTTTTTTTCTGGGCAGTAGCTCTCAACGGTAGACTTAAATAAACCGTGATGTAAACAGATGTGTTGTCATCCAGACTTTATTGTTCCTTTGATAGAACACAGGCAGAGTAAATTTATCACAATTCTTAAGGGAGCCCTAGGATTTTGGGAATGTCAAATGAGCATTGACTTCAACTTAATCACCAACTGCAGTAGCCTAAAACAAGAGAGTCAGCCCAAGATTACGCCTTCGTCCAGCAGAAGACTGTTTTGTCTGCATTGAAAATCTAGTGCAGCCATCTTTATCAATGATCTTAGCTAGAACTTCTGAATGGCTTGCTGCAGCTTCTCCATTATCATGTGCTACTTCACCTTGCACTTTTATGTAGGGAGGTGACTTTCCTTAAACCTCATGAACTAACTTCTGCTAGCTTCCTATTTTTTTTTTTTTTTTCTACAGCTTCCTCACTCTTCTCAGCCTCCATAGACTTGAAGAGAGCTAGGGCCTTGCTCTGGGTTAGGCTTTGGCTTAAGGAAAGATTGAGGCTGGTTGGATCTTCTGTCCAGACCACTAAAACTTTCTCATGTCAGCAATCAGGCTGTTTTGCTTTCTTATCATTTGAGTCTTCACTAGAGTAGGACTTTTACTTTTCTTGAAGAACTTTTTCTTTGCATCCACAACTTGGCTCAGTGCTTGGCTTAGCTTTTAGTCTATGCTGGCTTTTAATATGTCTTCCTCACTAAGCTTACTCACTTCTAGCTTTTTGTTTAAAGTGAGAGACATGAGACTGTTCCTTTTCCTGAATACTTACAGGCCATTGTAGGGTTATTATTGACCTACATTCAATATTGTTGTGTCTCAGAGGATAGGGAGACCCAAGGAAAGGGAAAGAGATTAGGGAGTGGCTGGTCAGTGGAGCAGTCAGAAAACACACATTTATCAATTCAGTTTGCCATCTTATGTGGGCAAGGTGTGTGGCACCCCAAAACAGTTATAATAGTAACCTCAAAGATCACTGATCACAGGTCACCATAACAGATATAATAATAATGAAAACATTTGAAATATTGTGAGAATTACCAAGATGTGACACAGAGATGTGAAGTGAGCCCATGCTGTTGAAAAAAATAGTGTGGA
Source organism: Pongo pygmaeus (assembly GCF_028885625.2). Lineage (NCBI taxonomy): Eukaryota > Metazoa > Chordata > Mammalia > Primates > Hominidae > Pongo > Pongo pygmaeus. The sequence goes on from NC_072388.2 coordinate 78,514,795, forward strand.
TAGATTTAGATTTGCCCAACTTAAGGTTGCTACAAACTTTCAGTTTGTAAAAAGCATAATATCTACAAAGTGCAATAAAGAAAAGTGCAATAAAATGATGTTTGCTTATAGTTTTAAAGCTTTATATGAAAACAGTAGTTAGATAAATTGTTAGTCTAAGCCTCTTTTGTAGTCAGAAGGCTATTGTATGTACTTGGAAAAAGTGTACATGCTAGGGACTTCCAGGGCAGCTTGCATCCCTGAGTATGGGGCTAAAAAGAACAGAGTCCCCTGCTTTGTGGGACCTAAAGCTTGTACAATTTGTGTGTGTGTGTGTGTGTGTGTGTGTGTGTAAAACGTCTTGAGTAAAAAGAATTCAAAATATAAAAATGATTTCATTTAAAATGAAAAAAGATAATGAAAAATTACAGATTTTAAGAAGTTGGTAAATATCACCGAAATGCATAAATTAACTTACTATTTGCAACTAACTGCTTGCCATGCTTCTATAACACTTTTTTCTATAAAATTAATAATGTTTGCTATGAATGCCTTTTCATGTGAAAATTCTGTAATATTCCTTTCTACAGACAGGATAGAAAGGTAATTCAGTCTTTCCTCTGGCCTGGTTCGTCAAACCTTCTAAAAAATTATGGATAGTTTTTAGAGTTTATATTGGTAAATTTAAGTGAATTTTTAAAAAATGTTATAACTTCTGGCAAACCTCTATCAAAGTACAAATTCTGGTCCTGGGTGACCAGAGAGGACCCCTAGGTAAGACACCACTGGGGGTGGGAGGAGCATTTCTGGAAGCCATTTCGACACCTGGACAGTAGCAATAACTTAATTCTACGAGGACAAGATTGTAAGCTTTTTTTTTTTTTTGAGATGGAGTCTCTCTCTGTTGCCCAGGCTGGAGTGCAATGGCACAATCTCAGCTCACTGCAACCTCTGCCTCTTTGGTTGAAGCCATTCCCCTCCCTCAGCCTCCCAAATAGCTAGTACTACAGGCATGCACCTCTATGCCTGGGATTGCAAGCATGTGCCACCAGGCCTGGCTAATTTTTTGTATTTTTAGTAGAGACAGGGTTTCACCATGTTGGCCAGGCTGGTCTTGAACCCCTGACCTCAAGTGATCCACCTGCCTCGCCCTCCCAAAGTGCTGGGATTACAGGCATGAGCCACCACACCTGGCCAGATTGTGAGCTACTTAAAGGTACCCCACCAAAGAACTTAATGTGTTCCATCTCAGCACCCTGGCCCTGTGTTGTCAAGCTGCTCCTCTCCTCCATCACACTGTGCACTGTATGGTGCCTCTTTATGAACCAGACACTGCTTGTGCAACAGAGGCTGATCCCACTGCGGAGACTGTATTTGTCTTCTCTTTATTTTACTGGAAGTCTTTGCCACCATCCAGCTGGTAATTGCTCCACATCACTTCTGAATCGATTGCTTTTAGAGTTGTTGAGCTTTTATTACTACTACTCGCTGGGGAGAGAAGAGAGAAAGAAGCAGGTTGGCCTGGGCTCTGCAAGAGACGGATGTTGTCAAATTGTCTTTCTCCAGCTGTTGAATATAACTCATAATGCTATTCAATAAAACCAGAAAGAAAATGAGAGTGCAAGGGAAAGAAGAGATGTCAGAAAGAGAGAACAAGAGAACATACGAGTCTGCCTTCTCTTGGAATAGACAGCAAAGCCATATTGTGATGTTGACCATATCATGCAATAATGGTGAAGAAATGTAGCAAGAAGTAAAAGACAGAGCTATTTAAATATATCTGTGGGCAATTGCACAAATCTGCCACTTTTGTAGGTATACTGATGTTTCCTCATTCCTGGAGTTGAGAAAAAGGGTCTATGTTTTGCTTTATTTCTTTCATTTAGTTTGGTAGGCTATGTAATTTGATTCAAGTATGATAGAATTCCTCCTTAGTTATACATATTACTGTTATTTTGCTAGCAAGTGGCTTTGTATTCACAGTCAGGACACTCTTATGAACTGTTTACATCTGCTATTGATTGATCTAGTTGCATTTCCTCATGGTTTCATCAAAAGGTAGCAGTTGGCAGGGCCATTCACTGGAGAATGAGGAACTCGCATAATTAGATTTAGTGAAGAACACCTTCATTCCAATTGGAATCTGTCTTTAAGAAAAGAAAAGAAAAAACTCCGGGTTAAGGAGCTTTGAAAGACCAAATACTGATGTAACTTTTGTTCATACTAATTACTCACAACCCAGATAATACTTCATTTAATGATTTCATCCCATTTATTATCCCCTATAACATTCATCTGCATAAATTGGTTTCTTGTCAACCTTTCAGAAAGGGTTTAATGACAGTTCATGCTGTTTACTTATTTTCCAGAAGTAGTCTAAGTGAGTCATTATAAATTGAACTTTCAAGTTAAATTTGTCTGAAACATATGTAAGTATCATATAAATTTCAGATTTTACACAGGGTTCTCCTCCACTAAGCAGGTGGAATATACCCCCCATTTCAGAATGTCAGTTTAAATTACTTGCCTGGGGTAAAATACCAAGTCAGAGTTGGACATAAAACCCAGGTGTCCTTATTCTCATTCCACTATTCTAATAACCAGATCCAATGCTATAATACTGCACATTATAGGCCCTATTTTTCCAGTAGGATGCAAGTGAATGTCATTTGTCACTTAAATGCATGAATAATGTCTTCCCTTGTGGTTGCTCTACTGCTTCCAGCCTGTCATGTCAAGCAGCATTGCCTTTATTATTGAAATGAAGAGGATACTTAGATCACTGATCTCAATGGCATTTGGCACCATAAGAACTACCAGTCTGTTGTATCATATAAAATGATACTGCCTGGTATACAAATCAGTCAGTGTGTCAACAAAAATGCTGGCATCAGATAGAATGTCCAAATTGCTATCACTCTGCCAGTTTTACACCTACATCCCTATTAGTTCCTGTCCAATTACCAATGATAAAGGTACTTTGAAGTCCCACTGATTTCCATGTAAATATCATACAAATTTGGGTTTGCTTTAACATTAGAACTCCATCAGCTTAGAAGTTAAAATTTAGAAAAGCTGTAGTTTATTAGTTTAAGTCACTTCAAAACTTACCTTGCTTAGTTTTCAGATAGACTCCCATCCTATATTTCTAGGACTGTATAAATAAAAAAATGAATTAAAAGACATTTCTTGATGGATTTAATGTTTTCTACTAATTATTTTGACAATCAAAATCTGTTCTGAGTTCATCTTTTCTCCTTCCACTTCAGTTCTTCATAAAACATGGAAAAAACTTTGGAGACTGAATAAGATCTATGGTAATCCACAATAGATGAGGCCCTGAACACAACATAGGGAAAACATGTAACCTACCCCCAATAAGCTCAACTTACTGTAAACTCTTGAGGAGTAATTAGGGACTTCAGCAGAGTCTCTCTGAAAAAGCCAACTCATTGTAAAACCCTTTTAGTTTTTACTTGAATATTAATTCTTTGAAAGTAGATGAAAGACTTTCTTTAATGCTAAATTCTTATCCATAGAGAATAATATTAGAGTGAGGATCTAGTGTATTATTCCCATTTCATGAATAGGAAACGGAGAAGTAGAGAATTTTAGGGACCATAAAAGTGACCCAAGTGCCATGTGTCAAAGCTAATATACTTAACGCAAGCCTATTCCAATGGGTTCTCACCCTTCACTTGTGCCCTAAAGCCTGGCAGCTTATTTCAGGAGGGACACCCATTGTTGGTGTAAAGAGCAAGATCTTTTATGGGTATCAGTTTTAAGGGGCTTATGGGAATAGTCTATATGCTATGGAAGTAATGAAGATATTTAACGTCCTGAAAATTCTAGTCTAAGCTTTGAGGATGTGACCATAAAATTGACAGGGATTAACTTTAATATTTGACTAGTTAACGGTAGGATTTTTTCTGTTACAGTGCACTGTGTCAAAATTTGGTCTTGTTAAATAAATTCCTATTCTATCAGGGATGAGCTTCCCACAAACAATGTTAAAAAAAAAAAAAAAAAAAAAGGAGAAAGCACGATAAACCTTTTTTACTGTTTCTCTTCTTCTAACCACAGGGTGCACTATGGCAGTTGCAGGGCTTGGTAATTGAATTCAGTTCTGCAACCTGAATACATTTCTACTGTAAGTGGATCTCCCTCCTCTACCAGAGAAAGAAAATGGCCTCAAATGATTCTGACTGGGACACAGCAGCCACCTGTCTTGTAAATAGCTGGGTCTTATTGACTCATCTTGGTAGGGAGCCAAAATTGCTGCCCAGATGAGTCCAAGCAGCAGCCAGAAGAGACCCAGCTACTTATGGGGTCTCTGTCTTTGTGAAATAAGTATTAAGAGGGTCCATCTTAAAGAAGGAAGAGAAGTATGGTCAGGTGAGTCAGGCAATGATGCTTAGTGAAGTACAACCTCAGAGTTACGGTTTTTAATAATACGCAAAGTTACATGTATAAGTGTATTGATATGTTTTATAATACAGCATGCCCAGAATCTCAAAAAGAAAAAAAAACAAGATGTTCCTAGGTTCTAAGTATTTTTCTTTGCATAGTGGTTTGAGGGCAAGTCAAGTTTATAGGTGTGCTGACCTTTAAGAGAGTTGGGAATAAAAGAGGGCATTGAGAGAAAGGAGTTTGGGTCGCAGACATAATCCCTCAAATAGCTGACAATGAAGGTCTATAATAATAATTGGCATTATCTCAATTTGCCAGGTGTCTTTAGTAGAATGTGCTTTATCTAATACCCAAGGTAGGGTTTCAACAATGTTGAGAATCTATTTATGAAAAGGCCAAGATTATAATGTTAGCTAAGTGCTAAATATAATAAAAAGTAGTCACGACCACCATTCTAGACAAGCCTCATTGTCCCGCACACTTTATCTGGACCTGTGGTTTCTGGATGGTTAAGCTGCTTGTGCTCACAAAGACAAATTGTGCATTCTTGGAATACATTCTTGGAAGTCTGAGAATTTTCTGTGAGTGGTGCTGAATGTGTATATTTCATCTCAATGACAATCTCAAAAAATTATGATGCAAGCATATTCTGAATGATCTTGTTGACCACCTAATAACCAGGTACTTTTATAGAATTTTAATGCCTGTGTTGAGTTGTGTTCATGGGGAACAAACCTGTCATACTTTTTTTTGGTAAGGACTATTGAGAAAAGAGCAGAGCCAGGTTGAGAACATAAGGAATGCATTTGTGTCAAGGAAAAAATAAAATGATGGCAGAGTCTGATTTTAAAAACAAAGCTATCTCACGATTTCAAATGGAGAAAACAGGGAGGGAGAATAAAATCACAGTAAGCTTAATTAGGTATGAGCATCATGACCTCAGGAGAACCTGGGCCAGAGAGGTCAGGAGTGTTAATGTTTACTATGGAACTGGTAATTTCATTTAAACCAAGCAGCATCAGCTGTCACATTAAATTAATATTATTGAAATTTTATAGCATTTATATTTATTTGTATTTAATTTATAAATGAGTGTTGGTTGTGTAAGTGCTATAAGTATAAATGGATTGTAGCTAGTTTTATGTTTGTGTATATATATACACGTGTGTATATATACACATATATGTGTATATACACATATATGTATATATACACACGTGTATATATACATATACGTGTGTATATATACACACACATATATGTATATATATACACACGTATATGTATATATATATATATACACACGTATATGTATATATATATATACACACGTATATATATATGTAATGCTAACATAAAATAATTTGAATGATTGCCAGGGGTCCCCAAGAATGAGCTTTTTCTTTTAAAATTGGCCTGTACTTTATTTGAGAAGCCTTGCCACTGGTAGAGGAGCTATTCAGTGCCTATTGAGTCAAAATTTGGCATTAATATAAATGGAGAGGTTTTCCCTTGCCGTGTTCGGTGCCTGCTAGGTTATAGTCACTTGCTCTAATTTCAATAGGGTGGTGGAAATTACCAATAGGCAGAAAAAGACAGCTTTGTTGACACCTATTTGGTTGAATTTTACAAAATGGAAGGATGAATAATACCTCAAAGGCAATCTGGTAGATTCTTTGAGGGAAAGAGATGTGTCTATGTACAGGGAATAAAGCTAAGCACATTGACTGTTCTTAGGTTAATGGAAAAGAATGAGGCTAGTGTAGGAGCCAGCCAATTATGTTTCCTCCATAATTAGAGTCTTATAAAAATATCAGCATGAATTACTCGCTAAATACAAATTACTATTGTTAATGTTTGTTAAGAAAAATAATTCAATTTAGATCAAGAATGAAAGAAATACAGGCACCCAAGAACAGGCACAGAATACAATCACTTTAACCAAAGCTTAGCATGGATTATTTTCCCCCACTTCAGCTTCAAGTTTATTCTAATCTTTTTCTGGGGGGCAGGAGACAGTCGGAGAGGAATGCATCTGTATGTCCCAGCTGTGTGGCTTCTGAGCCTGACACCCCTATGCTCTAACAAGACCGAGGGAAGAAATCTTTAGCAGGCTCTTACCCTTATCAGAACAAAGCTATTTAGTTGCCACCTTAACTCCAGTAATTAACTCTGTGGAGCAAATTTCCTTATTTCGTGTAAGATGTGAGCCAAAAGCTCTCCTTGCTGCACTTCTTCTACCTCTAGGATAAAGCCAAACAGAGAAGAAACTCAAGGACCATAGAATCTTTCCTTGCTTTTAGTTTTCCTTTGAGGAACCTACCTCCCAACTCCCTTCTCACCTCTCTCCTTGACCACTGAGTAGTACCACTACTCAGTTAATACTGAATTTTAATCTTTTCCAAGCCCTGCAGTTTACTCTAGAATTTCTACTGACAAAGCCAAATCTTGCTGTGATTTTTGCCCCCATGGAGAAGCGTGTATTATAGGAACAACTAACCCTTTATAACTTAGGAGGCCCTGGGGCTTCATTGCATTACAGAGTCATACAACCATAAATGCCCAGCCATACATCACCAGGGTTAAATCATTTTCAGTATGAAATGATTTAATCCACTTTGAACACTGCCTCAAACCCAGTGCCCTTCATTTGGTAAGTATTCAATACATACCTAATATTTTAACTTTATTTATTTTTACCTCCTCCAATACAAAAAAAAAGTAAATAACCCTCAATGATCTGTAAAAAATCACTTAGTTGGAACCCTTTGTTCATTCTCTAGCAATGTCTGATAAGTTAGATATCATTACATCATGAATCATGATACTCCTTATATTGTACTCGGGCAGTAAAAATACAGTAATTTCATTTAATTGAAGGGAAATACATGTTTAGCTTGGTAAAACTTATATATTATCTTTAAATAAATAAAAGGTTATCTTGTTCAAATAGCTTAAACCCATAATCAAATGTTGCTTATAGAGGTCCTGCTTTAAGGATCTCATAATGATTTGCATATCATTAGCTTGTCAGAATACCATCCTAAACCTTGCTGATATCTGCTCTCTTTGCAGTTCATTCTTTGTTGCATCCAAGTATTACAGTAAGTTGTTCTCTGGCAATTTGTTTATACTAATGATTTGACAGTTATTTTTTGACCCTTGAATGACATAATTGTGTTAAATACAGTTTAGGCTAGATTGTGTTCCAATTGACGTGAATTTTTAAATTAGTAATATTGGCATCTAGTACATGACAGAAATGAAAAATAACATATTTTCTATTTATGCAAGAAATTATCTGTACCGATCAAAACTGACCTCTGGACACAAGACCAGACTGGACTTCCATATGTTAATGGGAAACAAAATGGAGAAGGGGCTCCTAATTACTTAAGTTTATTAAGAATCCCAGAATACCTCTTAGAATGGTAGAGGTGATGTTAGCCCTTATGTCCTGGACATGATCCAGTTTAGGTAATTGCTAATTACAATCTGTCTAAAGCCGTGTCTTCCCACGGCCCTTGCTTCTGAATGTTATTTTCTTCACTTAGCAATATTTAACTATTATTTGCTCTTGGTGTGTGACTGTTGGAACATCTGCTGATTCCTCCTTCTACGTTCGGCATGATTTGCTTTTCATTTGGTTATTTGATAATTATTATTTTCATATTATTTTTGTTCTAAATATGTCTATAGATAGAAAACAGAAGCCCTGTAAAAGTTTTAGCTATTTTTTAACTGCTTGGGCTGGACTATGCTTTGTCAATCCAGCATACAGACTTTCTGGATGTAAGTTTGAGAATTTGGGAACAGTGGGCATACCACTGGCCCATGAAATACTCACTATAAGATAGTGTCAACTCAGAGATGAATCACAGATAGACCAGGGTTTTCAGTGTCTTCAAAACTAGGGCTGAAATCAGAGCACTTAGGGGCTCATAACTACATCCCTCTAAGGATCCATCCTATTCTGGAGCCATTCCAAAACAGGGGTACCTCTGTTTTGGGTGCTAGAGCATACTTTATTTCAATCACCATTAAATGGAACTGAAGAACAGAATTAGAAAGTGATGAGTCAAAAATTCTTATTCACCACAAATACAGGGCTAGATAAAATCCAGGTATTCCACACAGTTTCCATCCCTCTGAAGGAAGCGAGATTATTCTTGAGTCCGTTCAACTATGAGCACCTTGATTTGGGATATATTGCTTGGAGTTCAGATGGAGAAGACATCCAGCTTTTATCTATAAACTACCCTCCGTATCCCTAAAAGTTACTTACAGGAAATCACTGAGTTGGAACTTCATTCATTCCCTAGCAATGTCAGATGAATTGAAGCATCTTTTTCAATAGTCAATATGTCCTGAGCCTTCTTAGTGAACACAGTGCTTAGAACTTTCGATGAATTGACCTCTCTAAGATTATGGACTACATATTCCAGATGTGTAGATTTTGACCTAAATTTTACCCATTCTACAGAAACCCAACAAATCCACAAGCTCCACCTCAGAGAGATGTTCTCACTAAATCTACCCACCAGGGCTTACCAGTCTAAAAGGCCCAGATATTTTCCCCTGTGTTTTCTGAATGATTGTGTTTGAGCTAAAGCCGGGAGACTCCTCCTGTGGCTTTTATTAATGGACCAAAGTTTGGTTCCTGTGAGGACTGCAATGTGTGACTCAAATGCCCAGTCCATGATTCAGCTAGTGAGGGGAGTAACCCATTTTATCAGTTGTGCTGTCTTCCACTGCTGTTCTCTATATTCCAATTCCATCAGAGGAAACAAATGGCTTCTATTGTGCATAAGAATGCCATTTAGTCCCAAGCACCATTTGAAATGGAAATGAGGAGTAACAGTAACAGAAGAACATTGGCTAATAATTGTGCTCCGAATAGCCATTTGGCCATGTGGGCAGGGTAAAGGTAATTGTGTCCTAGAGTAATACATCTTCTGAGCATTCTCTGAGACTATAATTGCTATGTTGATGGGATGCATTTTTAAACATGTGATTGTGGCTCTTAGACTTAAAAAAAACGGCTATTTTCAGAATGATCTGACTTTAAGATGTCAGGCAAAATTTTGAAGTCAGAATAACAACACACAAACACAAATCTAAGATGTATTATTGTGTAGCTACTTGTCTAACTGCATTTTTTTTTTCTTAAGTCTCACCCTGTCTTGGTGATACACAGATTAATACTAACCTCCTACCAAACAATCCCTGTTGCCACTCTACTGAAAATATATTCTTGCCTTCCACAAGCAGAAGCCTGGGTGTCTTTGTGGTTTAGGAGAGAACAAAAACACATCTATGTATTCATTGCCTTGTTCACTTGCACAAACAGAGAAAACTCTTTGAAAACATCTTCCTTTCTCCTGAGTGAAAGAATGAGCAGGTGCTGCCTCCCCTGATTTACTGCACCCATCCTAATCAGGGTAGATGATTCTGATCTTGCATTAAACAATTACTATGCAGGCTCTGGGCTTAAGTTTTGACTTAAGTTTAGAAATTTAGTAGTTCCCACAATGCCCTCCATTTCTAAATGTATGAGAAGAGGATCAACAAAGAAAAAAATTAATGGGCTTTAGAATGAGCAGCGTGCATGTGTGTGTGTGTGTGTGTGTGTGTGAGAGAGAGAGAGAGAGACAGAGAGAGAGAGGCATGATCTTGGCTCCCTGCAACCTCCGTCTCCCGGGTTTAAGCGATTCTTGTGCCTCAGCCTCCCAAGTAGCTGGGATTACAGGTGCCCGCCACGACACCTGGCTAATTTTTGTATTTTTTGTAGAGACCAAGTTTTGCCATGTTGGCCAGGCTGGTCTCGAACTCTTGAGCTCAAGTGATCCGCCCACCTCAGCATCCCAAAGTGTGCCACTGTGCCTGGCCAACAGAACATATTTTAATGTCTGAAAAAAAAGAAGAATCTACTTTAAACATCACCAGAAGGGATACAGCCTTCAGTGTCCCCAGGCTTTGCTGGCTTGCTGTGTGTATAAAGCATTAATTCTTGTCATTTGCTGGTTGTACTCCTCCACCAAAACTCTTCAGTTCTTGGTCTCTAATTCAAGCTTTCTTCCAAGCTTCTCTCCACTCTCACCGTGTCATTTCTAGGAGGCCTCAGAGTTTTCCACACTGGAACACAGTCGGTACTCTCATGTGTAAACATTTTAGCCTCTTTGTTGATGTCTGCTGCCTGTCAATCCACCTGGGTTTGTAATGTCCCTGAAGCAATTCTTGCCATGAGAATGTTCCTTCATCCAGAATGCTGCCTTCTATGCTCCCCAAACTCAAAGACCTTCAGGGACCAGTAAACTCAACTGCCCAAAGCCAAGCATAGCTGTCCACAGAATTGGGGCAGAGATTCTTCTCCACAGGACTCTGGCCTGGTGCATAGGTTTGGCTGAGGAAAGGATATGCTTTTCTCCTTCTCCTTTTCACTTCTATCCCTTTTCACCAGGACTCTTGAAGAATATTCTCCTCACAGGCCTCATTTCCCCTCAGGCCAGAAAATTTGTGCGGAACAGACCCTGAGACGCTGACTGTACAGGGCTGTTCAGACCCAGTCAGGTCAGGCCCTGAATCCTTGTGGTATGGAATGAGACATGATAAATTGGAAACTGTCTTTAATAAATTGCCATTCATGATAATTCTAGTGACAATTAATCTGCTGAGGTTGCTATAAAATATCATAGACTGAGAGGCTTAACCAATGTATTTCCACACAGTTTTGGAGGCTGGAAGTCCAGGACCAAGAACAAGGTGCCAGCCAGTTGGCTTTCTGTGAGGGCTCTCTTCCTGGCTTGCAGTCAGCTGCCTTCTTGCTGTATTCTCATATCACCTTTCCTAGGCAGATGCATGCAGAGAGGGCAAGTGAGCTGAGCAAGCTCACTGGAGTCTTTTCTTGTAAGAACACTAATCCTATTGGATCAGGGCCTTCACTTTTGTGACCTCATTTATCCTCAATTACTTCCTTAAAGGCCCCATCTCCAAATTCAGCCATATTAGGGGTTAGGGCTTCAACAGATGATTTTTGGAGCAAGTATTCAGTCTATGACAATCCTCATTTAAACTCATTAGGGACCATTGATAAAATGCTATTCATTCTTCCCTATGCTGGTGTGGAAGTTTGCCATCCAATGGATGCCTGCAATATATGTCAGAGACTTTAGGTACGTGGTGGCATGGCTTAGTGACTATGAGAAGACTGATATATTAGCTTGGACTAGCTTTTGTTAAGCAAATGGACTATTTCACAATCCAAGAAAATGAGCAAAATTCCATTTTACTTACTCAAGATAAAAATGCATTGATATTGCAAGACGTATCCTCACTGAAAGATAGGGTCACTTAAAATATTCCATTTAAATGCAAAGGACGCTAGAAAGTATAGCAAGACAAGGTAAAGAAAATAACAACCTTGCTAACATACGGCTAAAATAGGAACTGGCAGCTGGGGGTGATGAGAGAAATGAAGGCAGTCAGCTACACACTGACTGCTGGGGAGCATCCTGCACCTCAGATAAGGGAGCTTCCGCAATGAATGCCTGGGCCTTTGGCTTTGTTTCAAGTCTTTTGATCTAGCGGTCCATAGGATCATTTCTCCCGTGGGCCAGACCTCTGGAGAAGCAATTGGCATTGTTAGTTTGCACTGTTAGTTCTGAAGCTAGTTTAGTAACAAAAAGTTATTGTAGCAAGTGCACTTGTGTGTGTATGTGAGGGGTGTAGATAGATGATCATGTTCAAGTCTGTAGTAGAAAATTTCTAATTATTGATTCTAGAGAACTAAGAATACTTATAGGAGGTAATTAATCCTTACCCGACATTCGGAAAATGTCTTATAACCCTTCTGTTTAATTTAACAAAAATATAGTCTACTATTCAGATGGTTACCACTAGGAGCAACTCAAACTATTTCCCTACAGATTTTCCTGTAGAGAATGAATGAGAAATTTTTTTGTTTGTTTAAGGCCTGAAATTTTACTACCAAAGTCAAATTTTGAGTATTGATTGTTGAGTCTTGAGGATGGTTATATTATCATGACAAATCTTGCTTGTTTTTAATTAGATAAAATTTTCAAATAAGTGTGAGTTATTACATATCTCTTTTAGTATATTGTTCTATTGATTGTATTTTGTTTCATTACCCACACTACACACACAAACCACATATACACATGCACAACACACGCACATACTTTCTATACTTCATGTAAATGCTTTGAGACAATCCTATTTAACTTTGACAATGAACAGGACAGCTGGTCTCTCAATAAAATCTAAGATACCACAGTAGTATCCGCAAAGAATATATAAACTAGAAATATTTGGAATGTTTAGTTTATTTGCTAAAGCTCTTCAGAACTATAAATTACAATATTAATGAACTTATTTTTAATTCCCATCACTTTCATTTTTATAGAATCCAGAAATAATGCATGCAACTTGCCACTCCTCCCCATTAGTACACTTGAGTCCAAAGGAGAGGTTCACAGCATCGTGCTCTTTTGTGATGTGGTTGAGAAGAAAACCAGCTCAGGACAAGTGGACTCTGAAAATAGCAGACTTTCCTTTACTCATCTTTTGAGTTTTCAGAGAAGAGTAGAGATTCAGTTCATTGAATATTTCCTTTGTACTAGGCTCCATGCTAGAAATTGGAGAAAATGATAAATGAGAACCTATCTTTAATTACCATTCTAGAAAGAAGACACGTACATTAAGGATAATATGTAATGGATGTCATAATATAAGTATGTACAAAGACAAGGTGTAGCGTAGAAGGCAGATGAATTGTTATGTTGATTGGAGTGTGGTTTCTGTTAAGGGATGACATTAATGAGGTATTGCCTTTGCAACTTCAAGAATGAATAGAAGTTAATCAGACCAGAAAAGAACCATTTCAGAAGGAGCAATATGTACACATAATTCAAGACGGCCAGAATGTGAAGTAAGAGGAGACTCAAGTTTTGTCAGCATGTTATATGAGCGAGGGTGAGTTTTGGCTTTGAGAGTTGCTTTGTTGTGTTTTTCCAGATAGACGTTTTTCAGATATCTTCTCCCCTGTGAGAAATTTCTGCAGATTTGATTGATCCTTTCAGATGCTTTTAAAATATATATTAGTTTCATCACCTTACCACATTGAGAGACCATGTATCTTTGACTCAAATGCCTAGGAACAGAAGATGTGAGGAAAGGGAGAGAGAGAGAGATTCTGTCATTTAACAATTATTATTCAAGTACCTAAACCAAATCGAAATGCCTAAAGGAATGCAGTGGGTGATGTAAAAGAAGGTATCAGGGCAGGTGTAACAAGACAGAATGATAGAGAAGTGGGAGGTGGGGGGACGGGAGAGTATGCAGCTCTTCTAAGGTGGGCAGCTGCCTTATAGCTTCAGCCAGTTGTCTCACAGCACTGGTTTTGTCAGTTTTCAGTTCTTTGAAAAAATTGGAAATGTGAAATGTTATATGGAACTGTCAATATGTGGAAGTTAGAAACCACTCGTGGGCCAGCACTGGAAAGGCCGTATCCAGCCTGACTTGCTCTGCTTTATAGATCACGCACTCTCAGTGGTTGCCTCAAGGGCTCTAGAAAGAAGGTCAACCCTTTGCCTTGTGGCTTTTGTGCATTGCTTTCTTAAGAGGAACATAAGGAAACTCTACTGTTCTCAGCTGCTGTTGTGGTTACTTGGCCATTTGTAAGACTTATATATAATAATGAAGTTGTCTTGGAGGGCTGCCATGTCTGTGATGTAGCTGCTTATCCAATTTTGTAATCTTTTATCAATTCCCTCTACAGCTTGAAGGTCAGGCTGAGGGTATGGTACAGAATACTAAGTGGTTTCAAATCAAGTCCAATCTCTGTTGCAATTTTTATTGTGATAACAAGATATATTATTAATAACAATAAAAGACAACAATAATAATGTATTATTATATTGTAAGCTTACCATGAAGTGTATGGGCAACCCAAAAAGATATTCAGCCGTCATTAAAATCTTTTCTAATCAGAGCCACACATTTCATATTATATTAAGGAAAAACATAAAAGATATCTTGATGTTAAGTAGAATTGGTAAAGACCTAAAGCAGTATAACAGAATAAACGCAAAGTAGAATAAGTAGGCCAGAATATGATTGTATTCTATCAACAATGTTATATTTGCTTAGAAATCTCTTATATTTCTTCCTCCAAATATGCACGCATGCGCACACACACATACACACACACACACATACATATATACATATATGAATATCTGCAATCGTCTAAAGGTAGATGGTATAGCATAAAGGTTTAGAGTGTAAATTTGGGGTTCATACTACCAGAGTTTCACAACCTACTATGTAGCCTTCCAAAAATATTTAGCATCCTGAGCTGCAGTTTCCTCATCTATAAACAAGGATTAATAATAGTATTTATCTTTGTACTATTAGGTATGATTGAATAAGATATTTCATGTAAATCATCTAGCATACTGCCAGATATATTTTATAGTCATTATTAATGCATATTGTTATTGTATCATTATTAGTACTGGAGTGTTAACTCTCCGGCTGTTGGCAGGAGGCCTCAGTTCTTCTACCCATGGGCCTCTCCACAGAGCTGCTTGAGTATCCTCAGATGTGGTGGCTGGCTTTCCCCAGGGTGAGTGAACTGAGGGGTTTGGGGAACAAACTAGGTAGAACAACACCTCTGCCATGTCTATTCTTTAGAAGTGAGTCATTGTGTTTGGCCCACAATAAAGAAGAATGGAAATATTTGCTAAAGATTTTGCAGATGTATTTTAAAGCCACAACAAGGCAAAGGGTTATTATTCTTAATTTGCAGAAGTAATTGAGACTCAATGAGATTAGATAACATACCCAAGAAAACACAGTAAATTGCATAACTTATTTACTGGAGCTCTTCCCCAAACCCCTAAACTATGTGACATTCTTGCTTTAAAAAAAAATAGATTATACAGCACATGTCACCACTGCATTCTCTTTTTTATGTTGTTCATGTGTGTCCGTGAAATGTGCCTTCTAATAAAAATTTGAGGACCTTATACTTTTCCAGAATCATTTTGTTGAAGTCATGTTTTGGAGTACATTTGTATGCAATCCATCTGAGAAGGGAAGTATATTTCTCACTGGAATTAGTGTATGCAGAAAACACCATCAATCATAGTCATCACAAAGCAATTAAGTACCTAATTGTGCATGGCTCTGAGTTTGCTACTGAAACAGAAAACTTCTTAGGCTTGCTGCCTACCCTCCTGGGGCTTGGAATCCAAGAATTTAGTAGTATATGGAAGCATGGTAAGGAGAACAAGAACCGAAGACATAAACAAATTTATTTGAAATATGGTTGCAATGGAGCAGGGAGGGTGGATTCAGGGGAAAGAAAAATAAAATGAAATAAGATGCTGAGGTTCAAGAAAGGATAAAAGGTAAAGTGGCTGAATTTAAATGACCTGGGTTTTGGTTTTTTACAAAACATAAAAATAACCGAAGAAAGGCTCTATATTTTATTTAACAATAACAACAACAAAAATCAAAGTGCTTGTTTATCATTGGGACTCAACTTTTGCAGAGTTTTTGCCTTAATTTTTTTCTGTCTAAAGCAGAATTTCCCATCACTTTAGATTCCTTTCCTTGTCAATGATGGCTTTTAATCCCAATCTCCATCGCTACCCCTCAGTGAAATGATTGCTTCCATGTTTGAGTATATATACATATGTCTGAGACTTAGGTCAATTATTTTTATGCAGAAATCAGGGAAGGTGCTCCTGTTTTTCATATGCATTTGTACGTATTTTCAATCAATCATGCATTTATAATCCAATTGGGAAGATATGATTCAGACACAATAGCCTGTCTGTTATAAAATTGATCAGTTGGCCAAGTTATGCTATTTTTTTAAGTTACTTTGCTTTCTTTCTGGGAAGAAGAAAGACAAAAAAGTCCAGAAACCAGCAGCAGCAGGTGCTGCCAAAATGATATTCTTCTTATCTGTGCTGATTTCAAGGGGTGTGCAAAAGAATGTGTAATTGCTTCTCTCTCTGGCTGTTGGGATGGCGTCTGTCTCTCTGGCATTATCCACTTATATGATCTGGCTAAGGACAGGAGCAGAAATAAATTAAAAATGCATTTTCCCAGAGGCCCCAAGGATGTTATTCACACATTCTCCCTTCTACCGATCTCTGCCAGTGGTGTGTAAATATATATTTAGGGGGAAGTGGCTGAAGTCAAAAGCTCTGTTGGATATTCTTTCCCTTTCAGTTACTTACCTTCTTATGCACACATAGAAAGAGAAAAATCAGAATAGCAGAGAAATTAATGGACATGACAGCACAACACTTTCTTTCCCATGTGCTGATTTGAAGAGGTTCATGCATTTATGTCACAAATGTCAAAATTCAAGTATCTAAGCAAAAGAAAAAAAGGAAAAACTGCTAAATGTTAAGTGATTTGCTTATTTGAAGAGTTGTATTACAAAGCAATGGAATGGGAGAGCTCTCCCAGCCCAGGAAAGACAAATGGGAAGACGGGTCTATTCTCATTTTGGCATTGGACAGAAGGCAGCCTTCTGGCCTGCTGTCACTTCCTATCTGTTCAGTCTTCGTTTTGCTTCCCCGCTGACCATGGATCGGATTCTGACTCATATCAGAGACTCCCTCTTCTGATCCTATTTATTTATCTGAGGCTTTTTTCTTTTCTTTTTCCGTAGACTCCTAGAATCCAGAGGAAACTCGGCGTCATCTCTTATATTATCCTAAGCTTTCTCAGAAATGTGACACCAATATTTTAAAATTTTCAGTAGTTATCAATGTTTCTTAAATCTAGCAGTAAGGATGGCCTTTGAAATATCTTTTCTAAATTCCTTCTGTTATAATAAAAGTCAGTGCTCTTTTATATGGTTTGGCTATATCCCCACCCAAATCTTGCCTTGAATTTTAATGATTCCCAGGTCAAGATGGGGCCAGGTGGAGGTAATAGGATCATGGGGGCAGTTTCCCCCATACTGTTCTCATGATAGTGAATAAGTCTCATGAGAGCTGATGGTTTTATAAATGGGAGTTCCTCTTCACGAGCTATCTTGCCTGCTGCCATGACTTTGCTCCTCGTTCACCTTCCACCATGATTGTGAGGCCTCTCAAGCCTTGTGGAACTGTGAGTCCATTAAACCTGTTTTTCTTTATCAAGTACCCAGTCTCAGGTATGTCTTTATTAGCACCATGAGAACAGACAAATACGCTGTTTATCATATTCTTGATAGCAATAAAACAATTGCTTACTGTCAGCTGTTAACATTCTTTAGTATAATTAAGACAGTCCATCTGGATTCTTTTTCCGAGCCTTCTATTTTTCAGTCTTTTGAATGTATTCTTACTGCTAAATTTGGAATATTTTTAGCTTTGCTGCATCATTTTTTGAATTTAGCTTTCTCCTCTTTTTTGCCTATTCATTATTCAAAGCCAGATCAAACACTCTTTCTGTGAAGTCAGTGACTTACTCCTTCAGAAATGTAGGTACTTTGAAATTGGTAAACATTATCGCACTTTGTACATACTTTTACAGTGACTATGTATATGTGTGTGTTTGCATAACTTTCTGCCTCATTGGACAATAAACTCCTCAAGTGCAGAGATCTTGTGTTATTTATCTGTGTGTCTTCAAATACTAAATGTGGCATATAGTAGAGTTCCATACACGTGTATTGAGTAATAGATTAATGAATAAATATGATGCTGGTGGCAGGTAAATTCATGGTGTTTACTTTGAGGTCCTGATCAATACAGGATCAGGCTAGTACTTCTCTTACATCTCTTTGCACAGCAGAACTGTACTGCACTGACCAGATGTCTCAAACTAATGTCCATCTTGCCTGGAAGTCTCTTTCCTTACTTGGGGTCTTTTACTTTCAGAAATCCAGGTGCATTCACAATCTGCACTGTTATTATACCAACTCTAAGTGAAGGATGCATGATCCAAAGGTCCAGAGTTTGAGAGCTTGCAGTCTGCAAAACTGCCCTCCCTTCTGATTTGAATTGCAAGTTCAGGGGTTTCTCCAAATCACTTTCAGATTTGATAATTTGCTCGTAGGACTTACAGGACTAACTGAAAGCTGTTGGACTCATCATTGTGATTTATCGTAAGGACAGGATACAGATTAAACTCATCCAAGGAAAGGGACACATGGGGCAAAGTGTGAGAGAGCTCCACATGTGTAGCTTCCAGTTGCCCTCTCCCATGGGGTCAAATAACTCCTCCAGGCAACAATGTGCGACAATAGGCACAATGTTGCTGACCACAGAGGCTCTCCTAAGCTTTGGTGTCTGGGGTTTTTAGAGGTTGGGGGGCGGGGTGCTCCAGCACATAAACATGATTGACTGCCCATATATATAGCTAATCTCGGTCTCCAGCCCCTCAGGAGATAGACCTGAGACCATGTGCCCCAAGTCCCACAACCTAAGCCTCATCGTTGGTGTGATTCACAACCCCCACCATAAGTCACATTGTTAGATATTCTGGCATGGCAGCACCCACACTAAACAAAGATGTGACTCCTACTAGGCATGCTATTCCTAGGGCTAAAAGATTTCTTCCTAGAAGCCAAGAGCAACAGCCAGACCATTCCTTGGGCAAGATTAAATTCCTTACTGAACCACATTTTAGTTCTTTCACACAGGTCTCACCAAACCTATAATTTCCAAGTGAGAGAACAGGAAGCCTCATCTTGCTTTCACAGCTTGAGACAAGGCAAAAGGAAACGCTGTTTTGAACTTTGTAGTCAGGATGGGTGTGTTTACAAGGGATGCAATCCCCTCAAGTCAATTTAAATCAAGAATCTATATGTACAGTGGCATACCCAGGGTATGTGGCTGTAAGTGAATCGTGTTTTAACTCTCTGCCTCTACTTTCTTCCTCTCAATGACAAAATTATTTTCAGTAATAATTATTTAATAATATAGTAATTCTCACCATATTTTAAAATTGCTCTTCGGTTTTAAAACAATTTACAAGGTAGAAGCATACATTTCAATTTTACAGCTATTATTCAAATTCAGTAGAAATATTTCACATATGACCTGAAATTTGAACTTACCAGGCAAAAATATTATACAACACAGATTTTTTTTTCTGCTTTACTGAGTGAGTGGACACAGATGAAAAATTCTAAGTTAGAACTTCTAAGTGGTCCTAAGGAATGACCAAATTGAATAACTCAAGTTTTCTTTCTTTTGTCATTACAATCAGTGTGCTATCACTTTTTATTTTAAATGTTGGTTTAAACAAATGTGTGTGTATGTATGTGTGAGATATATATATTATATATATTATATATTATATATATTATATGTAATATATATTATATATATTATATATTATATATTATATATTATATTATATATATTATATAGATATAATTTCAGCATTAAAAAGACATTGTGCCCACATAAAGTGATATGATAATGAGACTGGAACATTACAAACTTACCCTTCAATGAATTCATGTAGCTAATCTATGTGTGATGGGACTGATAATATAATCAGGAACTCTCCAAATTATCATTCATGTAGAATACAATGGTTTTTAAATAATTGGTAATAAAAATTATTAATTTGAAGCTTACGTATGTAATCTGAAATGTTACAATGTCTGTAGAAATTGTTTAGAATTTTGACAAGATTTGTTTGTGGATGGAGTTTCTTTTTAAAAGATTGATATATAATCTTTTACATATCAGTGGTGTCCAAGTGATATTTTGTTGCATGCATAATGTGTAATGATGGGTATTTGGGACATCCATCACCTTGAGTATTTATCACTTCTATGTGTAGGTAACATTTCAAGTTCTCTCTTCTAGCTACTTTGAAATATACTTTGTTGCTAACTATAGTCACCCTACTCTGCTATCAAACATTAGTACTTAAACCTTCTATCTAACGTATGTTTGTAACCATTGACCAACATCTCTTTATCCCCTCTTCCCACCCACACACCCATTCCAGCCTCTGGTATCTATCATTCTATTCTCTACCTTCTTCATGAGATAAACTTTTTTAGCTCTCATATATGAGTGAGAAAGTGTAAAATGTGTCGTCTGTGTCTGGCTTATTTCACTTAACATAATGACTTCTAGTTGCATCCACGTTGCTGCAAACACATGATTTTATCCTTTTTTATAGCCAGATAGTATTCATATATGTATCCCATATTTTCTTTATCCTTGCATCTATTGATGGACATTTAGGTTGGTTCTGTAACTTTGCCGTTGTGAATAGTGCTGCAGTAAACATGGGAGTGCAAATGTCCCTTTGATATATTGATTTCTTTTCCTTTGGATAAAAATTCAATAGTGGTATTGCTGGTGGATGGAGTATTTTATCACTGACATTTTTTAGAATTGTGAAGGGAAAGCAGAATTAAATTTTCTGTCTCTTTAAACTCAGTCATCTTTTCTCTATAGCACAAAAGATTATGGCTTTTTTTCATAACTCAGCATCTTTGTGAGCTATGAAACTTGCCCTGATAGCCTTTTCTTGCCTAGGGTGGGATATATTCTGAGGAAGGGCTGGGACTGCCCATGCATTCCTGCAGAGAATTCACAGGTGCTATTTACAGTCCTAATTAAATGGAGGATTATTAGAAATGGGGAGGCAGCTATAAATAGCATGGTCCATTTTATCTCTTTCTTTGGTGTGTAGGAAGAGCTTTGCTAAGATTCTCCCTTGAAGTTCAGTTAACTCAGAATGTGTTCTGCTTTTGTTATTCTGCTTTGGCTTTAAAAAAAAGTCTCCTGACGCTGTTCAAAGTGGGGAAAAGAAAACAAAAATAAAAAGGAATCACTCTCAGTCATTTTAGCATATGGACAGAAGGAAAGCAGAATGAAATAGAGTTGGGGAGGGGTGTGCACGGTACAAGAAAAAAAAATGTGGGCCTAATCCTTTCTGATAACTTTTTTTTCTGAAAACAACTATTAATAAATCTTATTTCCAGATCTGTAGAATATTGGTTCTCTTCATCCAACTGTAATGTGATCAGTCTGTTCAGGGAGCAGAGGAGTGGGCATGGGAGCCCTCCTTCTCCACGATCCTGTTAGGGCACCTTTTCCAGGGAGTGGAGACTCTGTTGGCTTCTCTTTCAGCACACTGGACGGTGCAGAAATCAGCTCAGCTTTAGAGGCAGTGCTGGGATCTGAACAGAACTTGACCTGGATCAAATCACCAAGCCTTTGCAAATTCCTGATTTTCCAAGTTAGGACATATCTTTAGACCCAGAGCCCTTAATCTTGGCTCTTGGGAAAAGCTTCCTTACTGCTTCTCTCAACGCTCATCTCTCTTCACCTCCAGCCTCTGCTCTACAAGCTGCCACTCATCTACTTTACAGCTCTGGTCCATCCCCACTCTTCAACAGCCTTCAGCATTTCTTGGTTACCTGCTTTAAATTTCCCAAGTTCTTAACCTGTGTTTATAACAACTCATGAACTTCTTCCAACCAACACGTCAACTCCAGCTCCCTCCAGTACTCCTTATTTCAAAAGGGTTCTAGTCAAAGGGGTCTGCAGGCATTGCTTAAGCTCATGGGGTGTTTTTGTCAATGCCCCATTGGATTTGTTCGTGTCTTTGTTTCTTTGATATATCATCCTTGTTCTCCTACTTATCTTAATTGATCTCAAATCTCAAGTCAAATTCTATTTCTCCCAGTTGGTAACTATTTTCCCCTGACTTTAAATTCTGCAAACGCTGATGACTGAGCTTTTCATTTAGTACTAACTGGATGGTTAGTTTTCTTTATCTGTGTATGTGGTCATTTTGTTTCTCACCAACACATTGTAAACTCTTTTACAATTGTTATGTAATAGAAATATAACATAAACCTGTATTATATTTTTGGAGCATCTGAAAGATTTCTCTCAAATGGTCTCATTTGAGACCAAAGCACCCCTCTGAGGAATTTTTTATTTATTTATTATTATTTTTTATTTATTTTTTTGGGGGGGAACAGGGTTTTACTCTGTTACCCAGGCTACAATGTAGTGGCACAATCACGGCTCAATCAGCCTCAGCTGCTCAGGCTCAAGTGCTTCAGCTGCCTCAGCATCCCCAGTAACTGGGACTATAGGCACCTGCCACCATGATGCCCAGCTGATTTTTTGTTTGTTTTTAAATAAAGACAAAGTCTTGCTGTATTGCACAGACTGGTCTCAAATTCCTGAGCTCAAGCAGTCCTCCCTTGTCTCGGCCTCCCAAAGTGCTGGGATTACAGGCATGAGCCACCATGCCCAGCTGAGGAGGTATAATATTATCCATAGTTTCACATGTAAGGTAATAGGAGCTCAAACAGGGTTAAATAACTTGCATCAAATCACTCAGCTAGTAACTTTTAGATCCAGATTTTAAAATTCTCAACTTCTGACTATATCCTATGTTTTTGTTTGTTTTTGTTTATAGCTCACAGTTGCTTTTATAATTATTTTTTTGAGACGGAGTCTCGCTCTGTTGCTAGGCTGGAATGCAGTGGCGTGATCTCAGCTCACTGCAACTTCCGCCTCCCAGGTTGAAGCGATTCTCCTGCCTCAGCCTCCCGAGTAGCTGGGACTACAGGCATGTGCCACCACGCCCAGCTATTTTTTTTTTTTTTCTTTAGTGGAGATGGGGTTTCACCATGTTGGCCAGGATGGTCTTGATCTCTTGATCTCGTGATCCGCCCGCCTCAGCCTCCCAAAGTGCTGGGATTACGTGCATGAGACACCACTGGATTTGGTCTTTACAAATTAATATTAGCACTTGTTAACTAAAGGAATGAAGAAATAAGTGAAAGAATGAAGGATAAATACATAACAACATTATGTATAACACAGATGAGTGTAATGATTCAGCAAAACTTCATTATAATCTCTTCAGGGCACCTCCTGGGAACCTGAGAAATAAAACTGTTTTATTACTGGTACTTGCCTCTCTCAAAAACTGATAGTAAAAGTCCTGACAAGTTAGTCTCAGGTATCTTTCCTTCAGTTCAATAGCAAACGTTGTTTAAAAGCAAATACACAGCATTTACAGAATGTTTTTGCCTCCTCATTGTATTTTACTGCATAGAAATCTAAAACACACAAAAAAGTAAAATACAAAAACAAACAGTCTAAAGTGTGACACTGATTTCAGTACAATACATCTAGAGGGAATAATTTTTCTCTAAATTCCCAGGTGGCTAAAAAGAGGGCTCTGTGGATAGATGTGGAAAGGGTGAGACAGATGCTTCTCTGAGCCTCGGGTTTCTCATCTTAAAATAGAGATAATTACAGTACCTACCTCGCAAGGTTGTGGGGATTTGTTGGGAGGATCTAAGTAGAGCCCTTAAGACACTGCCTGGGTATAAAACAGCTATGTAGCTTCTAGTGTCTTAACATTGCTAAGAAAAGAAACACACTTGCCCCGTTTTTGCAGAAGTAAGCTCCTTCAGTGATTTTCATCTGATTTTCTTCTATACTTTTTTTTTTGATATTTGTTGTGAGCATGATCTTCTCTTTTTAAATAAATTCATATTTTCTCAATTTTTTTATTATTAAGGTAAGAAAGGTGTGCTTTTGTTGGTGGAGGAAGAAGGAAGCCCCTACATGCATAGCAATATCCATGGGAATGAATCACTGTTCCCTTCTTTTCTATGAACTTAAGATTATACTCAAGCCACTCCAGAAAATGACCATGCAGTCACTGTAAACAATTCCTCTAAAATTATTAAAAACTGTTTATGTCTGGAGAAAGGCAGCCCCTCTTGCAGTGATAATGACTGCTACATGAGAGGATTAAGCTGATTACATCTTTGGAATACTGAGATTGCACAAAACAGAGGGAGCGATGACTCCCCGCATAAGCTAAGGAATTCAGCAAAAGGATGAATCAACAGGAGAAAGAGAATATGAAGCCTCTATTTGGTAAATGAACACGTAGCCTCCAAGATAAAAGTGAGAAAGATTTTGAGTAATATCTGAAGTCATGTAGCTGGGAAGTTCCATCTACATTTGAGAATAAAAACAAACAAACATACTCTAGGCAATGTTGTGCCAGTTCCATTAAGTCATCATAGACTTGCAATCAGTTGCTTGGGAAAATAGATTTTAAAGTCGAATTTCTGGCTATTACTAGGATAATTTTTTTCTCCTGGACATTTTATGTATTTATTTATCTACTTTGGTCAGGGTGACAAATGGTATGTTGTATGCAGAGCTTAACTACTACCCCTAACCCCCAGACCTCATAATCTTTTAGTGGATTCAGCCAAGCAGAAATGTATGTTGAATAAAACCATGTCCAGGGGATGAGCAGAAAGAAGTGCATTTGAGGAAAGGATATTATGTCAATCCTAAACTCGATGAAATGTTCTAAGAGTATCCCAGAGATTGGTTCTATGAATCTAGTGAAACAGAGAATACCCTACTCTTCACAGATAGGTGTTTATTTGCATGAGTCCATAGGCATGTGAGCTTTTGTTCCTTAGCTGGAGGATTAGAGGGAAGAAATGACATAGGTGATTAGGGATGGGGGAGAGCTGGGATGAATATGGAGAAAGGTTAGAGAATGCAGGCAGAAGCTGATGGCAGCAATTTGACTTAGAACCTTATGGGACTTGGGACTCATGCACTGTAACCTTGAGACCTAGATAACAGTGTTTTATACAGATATGGAGAAGAGATTATTTCTCCGACAACCCAGCTACTGCTATTGGTACAGCTTTAGTGCTCTGCGGGCTCAGCTGACCACCTGAAGGTGACTGGCTGACTTGGAGTGACCGTAGAAGAGCCTATAGCACTTGTAAGAGCACGGTCCTCACTGAGATTGTGCACAGCAGAGGGAGCCACGAACTCCCTGCATGAGCTAAGGAATTCAGCAAAAGGATGAATCAGCAGGATAGAGAGAATATGAAGCCTCCATTTGATGAATGAATGTGTGGCCTCCCAAACAAAAGTGAGAAAGATTTTGAGTAATAGCTGAAGTCATGTAGCTGGGATATTCTATAAACATTTGAGAATAAAAACAAGCAAAGCAACCAATGTCCTTTCTGTTCTAATTAGGAGTAACTTTTGAGTGCTAGAGACTAGAGGGCAGGCATAGCCCTCTAAGGAGATGGGCTGTTCAAGTCTTAATAAATGTGTTGCATTTATCATCTAAGTGTGGCATGACAAGTGATCTCTTTTATGTTAGGAGCTGCCCAAAGATGTTGGATTAATTTTAGTCAAAGTGATTTTATGCCCACAGCATCTGGATGAGTTTGGTCAAAGGAAAGAAGTTTAGTAGACCCGTAACCAGAAAGATCTTTGTCCTCACCTGGCATGCCAGACCTCTGAGGGAGTAATCATGCCCAATATAGTAACTGGAAGGACACGCCACTTGTTTGGAAGGACAGAGGCATAGCCTGAGAAGATAAAGGTGAAATCTGTGAAAACTTTGCTAAAGAGGCTGGGCACGGTGGCTCACACTGGTAATCCCAGCACTTCGGGAGGCCAAGGCAGGCAGATCACGAAGTCAAGAGATTGAGACCATCCTGGCCAAAATAGTGAAACCCCATCTCTACTAAAAATACAAAAATTACCTGGGAGTGGTGGTGTGTGCCTGTAGTCCCAGCTACTCAGGAGGCTGAGGCAGGAGAATTGCCTGAACCCGGGAGGTGGAGGTTGCAGTGAGCCGAGATTGTGCCACTGCACTCTAGCCTGGTGACAGAGCTAGACTCCATCTTAAAAAAAAAAAAAGAAAAAAAAAAAGACAACTTTGATAAATATAACTCTAACTCTAGATAGGGACGGAATGGGGGTATAACGGCTGTTTAAGTTTTTGGAAGACACTTGATAACACAACCTGGATATGGTGGAGAGCATTCACATTCCTTTTCAGTAGTAGTCTCTTAACGATGAGGTATGGATGAACAGCAAATTCATTGCTGCTGACTTATTAATTAGCATGCCCACACCACTGATTTCCCTATGTCTTACCTGTGCACACACATTGGCTTTACAGCATACGAAGGTCAAGTTTGTGGCTTAGCATATGGTGCTCCCTCAAATAAGCACAACTGTCTGCCTCTCTGTTTATCTAATCATAGCAACAGAAAAATTGACTTTTCAGTTTTCTTTTCCCCAGGCCCTGGGAGATACATGTGCCAAATACTTGGCATTCTTTGTAACAAAGTCAATCATAATTAGGATTCCAAATTAAAGTACACTGCCAGCTAGGGCATGTGGTGTTTTATATTATTTGTTTGAACAAACGTATTATAACTTGAAAACAGCAAAGTAAAAGAATTAAGTAAAGCTCACACTTTTTATATGTAATCATCTTGCGGAGTTCTATTTTATCAGAATGTTAGATGAAATCAGAAAGCAAATAATGTAAAATATAAAAATGTATCTGAAACTTTACTCTTTTAAGTAATAGGTTTGGTTTTTTGTTTTTGTTTTCTTTATTTTCGTTTTGTTTGGTTTTTGAAGTGCTCATTGTAGAATGCTGAACATGGTCAGACGTTGGGTGTGAAGTTTATTAGAAATTAACCCTGAAAAACTATGGTATAGTCATTCAGTTACCTTTTCCAGTGGAGTCTGATTTGGCCTGGCGGGTGTAGTGAAACATTAACTACACCCGCCTCAGCCACCCAAAGTGCTGGGATCACAGGTGTGAGCCACCGCGCCAGGCCCTAAAGCACATCTTGATTGTAGGTTGAGGGTGCAGTGCCAACAAATTCTACTTTTGTGGCTCTTGACATTCTGTAAACACTTAAGAGCCACTTTGACACAGCCATTTCGTGTTTTTTGAGAGAGGGTATTATTGAAATTCTTTTTATCCAAGATTTTTGTGACAAATTCATTCATTCCTACTTTCTTTACACCAGTAGTAGTTATTCATATGCATTCTTCTATTTTCTTTGCATGATTAACTGGCATACACTAGTTCTTCACATTATTAGCCTAATAATAGTAGTTACAGGCTCCAGTAGGCTATTAATTCATTATCATCTCCTGAATCAAGTGAATCTGCCGATAACTGAGAGCTCCTACTCTTGTCAATGGCTTTGATCCCACTGATGACCGTTTTAATGCTATTCCTTTCTCACCATGGTTGAGCCTTTTCTACATATTCCTCTCAGAATGGTTGTGCCAGACTTTCACTGGGAGCCATTTTTAAAGCCATCCTCACTGCAGAATATGGCAGCATTTCGTTGGCAGTAAAATCAGTTAAACTGCATATAGAATGCTTTAGTTTCTTCTGAATAAAATGTGTCACACAAACTTAAGTCATTGCTCTTTTTAACAACCAAAGCAGAAATAAACCGTTTTGTAAGATAATTTTGCCGCTATAAATATAGTTTCCTTTGGCTTCTTCTTGGAAAGCTTTTATTTCAGCTTGCACTGTGAGATCTTTGTCGTTTTCACCACACGCTTCTGTCAAGGAAGCCCTTGGATCACTGCCATGATTTGCCTCTGCTGGACGCTTCCTTCAAGGGCTGTCAACACCTCTCTTAATTGTCTGGCTTAAACATCAGGCGACCAATGTGTTAAAGTTAGATGGCAAATATACTTAAGACAAATATGTAAATTTTTACTCTTTCAAATATGCATTCAACTGGTGTGTACAGATTTCAGAACAAAAGCCAGAGACAGAGCAAGGAAGAGGGAGGAGAGAGAAATCTATATGTATAAACAGACAAGCCAAGGTAGAAATGCTGTGTGTGTAAATACCCAATTTCTGGATTAAGACGTATCACAAATACGTATGATCAATACTTATGTACATGCAAGTGTACTGCCTTTCCAAACACCAGCAAATCTTGGTGAGCAGAAATCAGTAGACTGTCCATAGTGGGATCTAGAATTTGAATGGAAACGGTCTTCAATTTTAAATATTCATCTGTTTTTTAATTTTAAATATTCATCTGTTTTCATTTGTAGATATGACACTCACTTTAAGAGGTGATCTGAGTTCAAATTCCCTAAGTTATATTTGCATTTGACTTCTTACACATATTGTTAGTTGTCCCTTGAATTCCAGTTTCTCTTTGAGTAAGTTCTTAGATGATATATGTAGCTAGGTGACTTATAGTCACCTCTTAGTCATTCTCAAATATG
The DNA here is from genome assembly GCF_028885625.2 of Pongo pygmaeus. NCBI lineage: Eukaryota > Metazoa > Chordata > Mammalia > Primates > Hominidae > Pongo > Pongo pygmaeus. The sequence continues at coordinate 78,543,285 of NC_072388.2, forward strand.
ATTATAGGCTATTTCAGATTCATTTCAGGGAAATGTCATGTGTCAAGGTGTCAATTCTGAGCAATTTTTACATTTTGCCCATTCTATTATAGAAGTGGCTGTCACCCATAAGTAGCTTGAAGGAGTCAGTATGTAATGTTCCAGTCTCATTTTCACTTTATGTGGGCACAATGTCTCTCTAATGCTGAACTGTTATATGTATACAACCTGTGGTCTATCTGACTACCATAGCTTCATAGATCAAAATATTGTTATGGTCATATAAATGACTATAATGTGGGTGTTTTAGAATTGCACTTTTGTTTATGCGTTTCTGGTCCCAGCTCAAATCTGCTTCATCATTTTTTAGTCGAAGGATAGTTTTTCATGTCAGTAGTACCTCAAACTCCACTTTGTGAACTTAACACCCAGCTATATCCTGTTAGTTTTTAATCAGGAGGGAAAAAAAGGCTGCTATTTGAACTAAACTGACAGCTTTTGTTGATGAGCTGTTAGACAGATTAAATTCTGTCTTGCTCTTCAATTGTTCCTGAGGCTCTGTGGGACTTACAGTAATAGAATTTTATTTGTGTCAGTAAAGTTGACAGCCCTGATTCAGAAGACCACAGGGAGCTGAGATGTTGATTAAGGAGCATCATATTGACCATGGCTTAAGTGGGTAACAAATGAACTGAGAGGGAAGACTCTGGATCTACTTTTGCCTGTCCATGAACTCGTCCAAAGCAAATATGCTTTGAGTTTTCATTTCTGTTTTTTAATTTTTAATTTTTGTGGATACATAGTAGGTGTAAATATTTGTGGGGTACGTGAGATGTTTTGGTATAGGCAAGCAATGCATAGTAATCACATCATGGAAGATAGGGTATCCATCCCCTCAAGCATTTATTCTTTGTGTTAACAAACAATCCAATTATACCCTTTTAGTTATTTAAAAATTCTATTGAGGCTGGGCACAGTGACTCATGCCTGTAACCTCAGCACTTTGGGAGGGCAAGGCAGGAGGATCCCTTGAGCCCAGGAGTTCGAGACTAGCCTGGGCAACATGGCGAAACCCTATCTCTACAAAAAATATAAAAATTAGCCAGGCATGCTGACATGTGCCTGCAGTCTTAGCTATTCGGGAGGCTGACGTAGGAGGATTGCTTGAGCCTGGGAGGTTGAGGCTACAGTGAGCTGTGATCACGCCCCTGCACTCCAGCCTGGGTGACAGAGCAAAACTCTGTCTCAAAACAAGCAAACAAAAAGTTTTTAAATCATTATTGACTAGAGCCACCCATTGTGCTATCAGATACTAGCCCTTATTCATTTACTCTATTTTTTTTGTACCAAGATTTTAATTTCTGTACCTAGTAATAGCTTTCAAAATTGTCATGTTATCCCAGGAAATTGTTATTTTTATCCAAAGCTTATTCCATTTATTTTCCAGTTGTTTGGGCCCCACAATATTGTTTCTTTTAGAAATAAAGTTAGAAATATTTAGAATAATGAACACTTAAGAGAGAATAAGGAGTAGAATGCCTAAAAAAAAAAAAAAGAATCAAATAAGGAAGAGATAGATAGTAAAAGAGAAGTGGGTGTAAGCAATTTAGAATATATTTTATCAAAAATTGCTTTTTAAGTGGCAGTTTCTCTTGCTGCAGAAGACATTATTGAACAAAAAAACAAGCCCAATGCAATTCAATTTAAATTTATCACTCTATTATTTTAATATATTTACTCAGGATTAACAACTCATTAAACAACAAATTGCTCACTCTTAATGAGTCTCTGATGCTAAAATTGAGCTGACTTAAATTTTACTGTAAAATAACAACAGCACCATTGCATAAAAATGTAATAAAAATTAACTAAAGGCTATTGAATGACTGTGGAGTGGAAAACAGATTTGTGACACAAAACAGAAAATGTAGCACACGACATGTGGCTGGCAGAAACATGAGTAATAGCTTTTATTCACCAAAACATGATAAGCCCATTTTTCTTTTGCTGTATTGAAGTCTGTGAAACATGAAGTCATGGTTTTTTGGTCCCCCATTACTTTGTACATCGAAAGAGTTCTAGAATCAATTACAAAGAATTTCAACATGTAACTCATGTGACTTAGGTCCCAGCAGACTCTGTCATCCAGATTATGATAGCACTAGTCAATACAGAGTCGACTGTCAAAAATAAGCACACTTTACGTTAGCCAGTTATTTCTGGGACACTGTTGAAGAGTATGTCACATGGACCCACAAATTAGTCAAACATCTTTAGGCATCACGTGATATCTAAATTAGTCTTCTTCTCCTTCTCCATCCCCTGGTTGTCCATGAAATATTGGCCTCAGATCAGCTTGCCTATGGCCACAATGGAAACCATCCATCATGAACAGCACCTATGCCCCTGGTACAGGAGTGCATTTCTCCCCAAGCCTACAGTCTTCTGTGTGTCACAGCAATGCTGAGTTTCCCACAGGGGTGGCGTTGATGGACTCTTTCTCAACTCTTTGCTGTGGAGCATCACCTGGGCTAAGAAGTTCTGCTTTTGCATCAAATTTCAATTTTTTTTCTTTTTATTGGATTTGAATTGTTCTGGCACTTTTGCCACTATGCTGTCTCTCGAGCCCTACCATCCCCTCCATCTTTCTAAGGTCTCTCAGAACCTTAGCTCCAACAAAACCCCCTTCTTTTTCTCTCATTATAACACAAATTTCCTGTGAATATCAATGAAGCAAACAGATACAGTGGGAGCTCATGAAATACAAAGGACACCGAGCTAATATTTTCATTAACAACATGGGCTCTTGTACTGTCAACCAACAAGAGCCTTGTTATAAATTTATTCACAATGGCAATGGCTTTGGGCAACATTTAGATGGGAAGTATTTATGAAAAATATACTATTTATGTTTCTGGGTAGAAAACATACTATTCATGTAACAAAATATGACATTTAAAGCAACTCACTTTTTCTTTTTTGATGACAGTCACCGTGTCATCAAGGAAATCAACGTTTAGAAATTATGATTGTCACTAGCTCACTCTGAGCCATGGCTCTATATTTTATCCTTGTCAATAAGCAATCCTGTGTTAGGATTTTAAAAATTGTTTAAAATATCCATACAAAGAGTTATTTTCTATCTTGGTCCACAAATTTGTCAATATTTTCCACAGCATCACAATTGTCAGAAAACACAGTGAAGCTTAAGTTAAAACAAATCTGCAAAGAAAAAGTCAAAAAGAATACTCTTCCACAGATTTTCGGAGAGATGATTTATTAGTCCAAATTTGGGCATTGAAACTAGCCTATATTCTATGTTTAAGAAAACCGTAATTTTCATGTTTCTTTCAGTTCAATACAATTTATATATTGAATACAAAAGAGATTTTCACTTATTGATATGGCTTTCTAGGTGTTTAAATTCTAACTCAGTATTTTAAGGATTCATTAATAGTAGGGTTTTCATTTCTACATGGTAGGCATTCTCTAGTTTACTTTTCCTCTTCTTTCTGTAGAAATTAACTATTTTTGGTTCACAGTCATTTCATGATAGACCCGATTTCTTACACTGAAATTCATTTTAATATTTGGATTGAGCAATGGTTTGCTTCGGTCTTAACTTTTCTTTATTGAGGTATAACTTACATACAATGAAAATCTCAAATCTTACATCTACTGTTCAATGAGTTTTGACAAATGCGTATACCATTGTGGACTCCATCCACATCCTGTAACAAAGCAGGGAACTTTTTCACCTTTTCAGTACCCTGTAAAAGTTACCTCATGCCCAATTCTCCCGTTCCTCTAAGCAACCACTGATCTGATTTCTATCACCATAGTTTACTTTTTCATGTTCTAGAATTTTATAAAAATGAAATGATATATTGTATCCTTTTCTTGTCTGGCTTCTTTCACTCGGCATACTGTTTTTGAGACTCAGCCAATTGCCTTTTAATAATATAATTACAACTGAGTCTCAAAGATTTGAAAAAGTCAGAATTTCTTATAAAATTGGACATTGTGGTTTGCTACCTGCTGAATGATGAAGATGAATGATGTACTTCAGTGCCCTGAGATAGTTTTTGTCTACTGTAATAAAATATTTCCAGTCTTCTCTGTTTTTGCATTCTTCAATTATTACCTTGAAATTTTAATGTTTTTTAAAATAATGAATTAGCCTAATTGTAGCCTCAGCACAACAACTAAGTTACACATTCAGTAAAAAGACTTTTTCTTTGTAATGTTATATGTTCATGGTCAGCCTCCTAGATACCGATGAATCCCATCAATTTCTACTGATAGTTAAGATCAATTAACCAATTAGTTACCCGTTTTCATTTTTCCTGTATATTCTTCGTAGATCATTTACTAAAATGATTTTCTAAGACCTTCACTTTCTTAAGTAAAGAAAAACAATTTGACTGAGACTTGGCCATTTAGCTAAAATCTTAAAGAGCTATTTAATTTAAAGTATAAGTCAAGCAGAGATCTTATCTTCTGTCCATAAATAATAAGAATTATTGTTTTTCTCTAAGTGGAAAAAGTGAGATGAGGCAAGAAGTTGAAGAACGCCTAGCCAGCTAGCATATGAAGCCTACAAGTTTCCAGCTGTGGGTTTGATGAAAAATAATGAGACATCTGATGTAACTTAGGATCTTATTTGAAAAATAAGCCATCAAGTACTTTAACTTTCTGGTATTTCAAAAGTAAAAATATATACTAATCACTTGTTTTTATTTCACTTATTTGACACTACACATCTGTCTTAGTACAAACTCATGTTTATGCGATGAGATTTATTAGACTGATAGTTCATATCTTAGCCCCTTTTCATACAGAATCATTGAAAAAAAAACTGTTCACTGTGAGAAAACTCTCTCCCCTCACTACTGATTGCTTATAGTACCAATTCAGTATATGAGAAGACACTATTTTTACAATTATTCACATCCTTAAGAAAATAAAGCTCTATAATTTATGCAATGGGAGTATAAAGGTATTTTAGAACGTATATGTATATGTTAAAAGAACAGCATATTAAAAATTTACCTTGAGAAGGCCAGGTGTGGTGGCTCACGCCTGTAATCCCAGCACTTTGGGAGGCCGAGGCATGCAGATCACCAGGTCAGGAGATCGAGACCATCCTGGCTAACACGATGAAGCCCTGTCTCTACTAAAAATAAAAAAAAATTAGCAGGGCGTGGTGGCAGGTGCCTGTAGTACCAGCTACTTGGGAGGCTGAGGCAGGAGAATGGCGTGAACCTGGGAGGCAGAGCTTGCAGTGAGCTGAGATGGCGCCACAGCACTCCAGCCTGCACTACAGAGTGAGACTCTGTCTCAAAAAAAAAAAAAAAAAAAAAAAAATTACCCTGAGAAAAACAAGCAAACACACGAACCTAAAAAGGCAACAGCAGATATAGTGTTGATTGATCCACTGCCACTCCAGAATTATTTATGGTAGCAAAAATAATAATTTTCAATTTGATGGATTCCTATTTAAGCAGACTCATTATACTTTTTGGAAAATAAAATATTAACATTCAATATAATATGACTACCTCAGTCACTTTAGCTCCACAGGTGATTGGGATAGTGCTGCTGGCCTGCATAATAAAATGGTAATAACCTCAGTTAGAACAAATAATTGTTTTACTAGTTCAGATACACTTAACATTATAATGGATGCCCTCATAAGGTGCTATGTATAAATCCTTTTTTAAAAAAAACTTGAATCATCATGTAAATGTTTTAGGGCAACTCATTGCTTAGAGAAATCCTTTGAAGTTTTCTTTTATAATGCAAAAACTCCTACTGCCTTATCTGTTTTGTAAATTAGGTTGTATTCGTACCAGTTTTGTTGAAAAGTGAAACATTCATCTAAGCATGAAAGTTTTAGAAATAATGTCTGAGTATATCTAAAGTAGCTATTATAGGACGTAAATGTATTGATATTTTAGTGGATCTCAGTCTAGAGGTGAGAAGAGGGCTAATCATAATAATTGGGACTGAGTGTGTTAGAATTACACATCTTTCCCCTGCTCTGATAAAAAATATCCTGCCATAGAGAGCCACTGATACTAATCAGAGCATGTCATATCTTTCAGATATTTGGGGGCAGAGAAAGAAAGGTGATGAATTACAGTACTAGAGATACTATAGCCTTTAAAATAAATATTATATACTTTTGGTTCTACATACTTTTAAGTGAAGATGGTCCATGAAGTAAGTTATGATCAAAACTAATGCAAGGGCTTACAGCCTAAGAAGAAAGTCCAGAATTTAGAGAATGGTGACCTGTCTTTTCTTGGCAACTAATACTATGAACATCAACTTCTCATCACTTTGTGGCTTCAAGAAATTCTCCCATCATAGAGATGAATCACCTTTTTTCCAGGTCTTCAAAAAAAAAAAATATAAAGGTCTGTGGGAGATAAGCTTAGAAACAGTGGCTGAAAAAGAGAAAAATTCAGATTTCAATCCTCGGGGGTTTGCATAACAAATGATGAAGCATAGTCTTATAGCTCGTCTAAGTACCTTGGTGCCTCTTTTGGGTACAAGTCGCTGTTTATTAGACAGGCATGGTGACTTCTAGATACATTCTTCCAAGACATCAAGATAATTTTACTTCCTTAGTTTTTTCACATATTAGGCAATTCCAAGATTAATCGTGTATAAACTTGTTTGACACTTGATTCAATTTTTGGTTTTACATAAACGGCATTATTTCATGCATACCTCAGCTGAAAATTAGCAGTTATGTATTAGTGCTTGATTTTCTAGACCAGTATTAAAATTACCTTCCAAAAATGTTTCAGTTGCAGAAAGTATTGGTGGCCAGCAGGTCTTCCATGAGTTGGGACACATTAGCCAGTGTCACCCTTTCTCTAGCCAATCAGTTCTACGAGAATGGTATTGGAAGAACAGACAACCTACCTGCAGCACTTGCCCTGTCCTGTTCATATTGTGGACAATCATCAAAAGATAAAAGGGCATATGGAAGATTTATGGTAAATGTCTTCCATTTTCTCTGCCTTGAGTACACTAGAGTTAGCTTTCATTTTCATAGTTGCTTACTATAAATGTCTTAGATGTAGCATGAGAAAATCTTATATTTTCTTTTTGTCTAGAGCTCTGCTGTTCCATATAGTAGTCACTAGCTATTGCATAATTAAAATATGGCTAGTATGAATAAGCAGATAAATTTTAATTCTTATTTCAGTATAATTTCCATTTAAATTTAAAAACTCAAGCAGTGTAAAATATTTTTCATCAAACACAACTTTTGTTCTAATAAAACTATGTTTCACCTAAAGTGCTAAAAATTTAGCATTGAGTTTCAACATGCTGTTAAGTATAAAAATATACTAGATTGTAAAGACTTCATATAAAGATATAAATTATCTCCAACAATTTTTATATATATTAGATGTTGAAATAGTATTTTGATTAGATTGGGCTACACAAAATACATTATTACAATTAATTTAACATTTATTTGTACTGTTTTTAAATGTGAATCCTCAGAAATTCATAATTGGATATGTGGTTCACATTATGTTTCTCTTGGACAGTGCTGAGCTAGAACATTCTGAAATATGTAGCAATTATTTATCTATGGCTTCATAAAGGAAATGTCAATCCAAGGCTAAGGATTTATTTATGAAAATCTAAAGACAGCCGGTTTTCTTGATGGTTCATGCCATGGGGTAAAAGGCCTCTTTCCCAATATATAAGAGGACAAATCTTGGGATGGGTGTTTTTTTTTTTTTTTTTTGGCCTTTTATGACATTCTTTAATGCTTTCTCCTGTGCTTGCCATTCTGCCTTGTATGTAACACATCCTTTCTAGCAATGGGTTTAAAGGTTTTTCCTTCCTCTCCTTTTTGATCTGTAAAATATGCATTATGGGGAGAGGTGAGCTGATAGTTGAGAAAGGTCATTAAGGTTTCAGCGTGGCTTAGTTGGAAAGATGTGAATTCAAATTGTTGTTCTCCCAGATATATACTAACATGACCTTGGGGAAATTGCTCAAGTTTTCTAAATTTTAGTTTGCTTCATCTGAAAAAGGTACCTAATAGGGAAGTTTTAGATATTAAAGTCAATGAAATTTAAAAGAATCAAGAAATATGATAATGCCTAGTATATACCAGGCCCTCAAATGTGTTCTGAACCAAGAGATCCTTGTAAGAGTTAAAGAAACAGGAAAGAAACACAAAAAGCGGCTCAACAGTCAAAGACAGGTTAATTTTGGAGAATAAACCTGAGAGGGGCTTCTGGCCAATTTTTTTTTTTTGGACAGGAACACTCTCTCTTACAGACTAAGAGTATTTATTGGTTTTAGGGTGAGAGAGCTTTATCACAGGCTTGGAATGTTTCTGTGTGGGGGAGAAATTTATGGCGGGGTTGGAATGTCTCTGTTTGGAAGGGAAGTTATCTTGGGGCTGGCCTGTCTCTAGTCAGGGAGGGGTTTATCTTATGGTTGGAATGTTTCTGGACTGGGATGTTATTTGTGGTTTATGGTCATGCTGACCTTAGCCATTAAGCTGATGCCCTTTGGATTTAGGCAGTTTTTGATCAAGGAGAACTTTAGAAAGGCGGTGCTTGTCCAAGATAGCGATGCTCCCACTGGGTCAATCCCCAAGTTTTAAATGTGTATCTTTACTTAGTGACTTATGGAGTCATAACTATTAGGACACATACAGCAGTAAGTCTAAGGCATATACCAGTTTATCAGATGGATCCCCTACCTGGCAAAGGGAAGATCCTCTTTCTCTACTACCTTAGTCCTTCTTTGTATACTCTGTGCAGCTTTTCAGTTCTTCCACTTGCATTAAAATTAGATTACCTCTTAGATTAGATCAAAAGATTGTCCCTGGTTATGAGAAGAAAGAATACTTTAATCTAGCACTAATCCCTTAATACACCATTATATTTGGGTACATTTTTTTTCCTAGCAGAAAAATTATTATTCAGCCTTCTCTGAAGTACTAAAAGTCCTTTGCCAACATCAGCCCAGTGCAAGTTAACCTGTTATGAGATTTGTTTTGTGCTTTGGAACTGCTTGTCAGACAAGCTTTCAACATTGAGATGTGTGATTTACATTAGTTTGCATAAGAAAATGTCACTCCAGGGACAAATTTCTCTCTTTATCCCTTCTTATACTACAAAACAGACAAAGAGGGTTAGGTGGTTGCTTTTTAGTATGTGAGTAATCACTTGGGATTCACAGAAATATTAGATGCAGTATTATTAGTGAAACCTTAATTCCCTTTATAGATATGTCTTATGTCCCATTTGTAATATTATTATTGTTGTTACCATATGCAAACTTTATTCTTAGTTTGGATTCTTGGTCTCAACCAGACCCATTACCTCCTCATCTTCCTATCTGTTAGGGTCACTTCATGCTTAGAGGCAACTTGTTGAAAGTGGAGGACAGCGTGATCCTTTTTCTTAAAAGACATAGCCCTTTCCTGGAACTTAGGTAACTGATTCATAGCCTGAGTCAGTCTCTTGGATCTGTGAAAAAAAGGAAAAATGAACCAGACATGGTGTTTGCAGTCAGTCTTCTTTGAATATAAAATATATAGGCAGAGGAAAAGATTAAACCAGGCAGATTAACCTCAAGGCATAAAGACGAATGCTAAAATGTACTCTAACGTGAAGGGTTAAGCATTCCAAGATGCCCATTGGAAGGTTCTTCATCCAACGCTTCTCTACCCATTCCAACCCCAGTGTAAACATTAAATAATTATTTTAAAATTTGAATACTCAAACAATAAAGTAAAGCGTGGAAGATAATTTTTAAATCATTATGTAGTGATTAGAGGAAGAGAAATAAAGGGTAATGTGAGATTTTAGAAATAGGTGCTTTGAATAGATAAAGAGATATTGCAAGGATAGATAAACTCACTATCTTCTTTGCAGTATAGTATCATTGGTGCAGAGGATTCGGGATAGAAATCCAGTCTGGGGGCCGAGATGTGATCATTATGTGCAATATCATCTTCAAAAAGTCAGGTCATGGTTATCAGTTTGCTACAAAGAACATCTTAGTCTCATTTCCTGTCCAAGGCAGGAATTTTCCCCTGAACATTCCTGACAGAAGATAACCTGTTTTGTGCTCTAATCACCCAGTCTTCTACCAGAGGTTGAAGTGACGTTTTGGCTCCATTTTCTCGTATTTTATACAAGAAGCTGGGAATTCCAGCATCTTACTCTGCTCATCAGGGATCCTGAGGGAGCTGGTAATATGCAGATAGGATGTCAAACGGCCATGTTACTAATAGCTGTGGAAGCTCCATTATCCACAAAGCAGAGATTATGAAACAGTCTATACTTCAGCTAGAAGCCTAAGCAGAATCTCTTCTACTTTCCTCAAAATCTATTTCTTAGCACTAACAAGACTGGGTCTGTCCAGTGGGTTGTGGGTTGTGGGTTTGGGGAGAAGCAGAGGAAAGATTGACATCATGTGGAATCTGGAAGAGACAGAACACATCTCTTGGTGCTTTTGAAGGTACAGTGACTCCATCCAGTAGTAAAAGGTGTTCAAATGAATGGCTTCAAATTTGATCAGATTATCAAATGCTGCTTCCCTGATAAACAGCTCAGACATGGGTTAGAAGAGGTGGACCTGGGATGAGAAGCAGTGCAGACTCTCATGTATGAACATCTCCAATTCTCAGAAAATTCTTTTAGTTAACTGCTGTTTGTCTTCTTCTACATTGCACTCAAGCCTAACTCTGCACTTTTAAAATCAACATATAAATTATAACTTTCTCTTCTATGATAACTTTTCAAATGTTTTTTGACATCTATTCAGTACCGAGCTCCCTTTTGAAAACTGGGCCATCATTTCCCAACCTCCAATTTCTGACTCTATTTCCATAATTTATTTAAAGACTCCTAACAATGGAGCCGCAATCATAACTACAGGTCCCCTTTATATCTCAGGATGACATTCATTTGGTTCTAATCCTTGAACTCATTTGAAGATTCTAATTGCTCCTGTATTCTCTCCTCTTCTATCTGGAACTTATCTCCCTGATAAGCATCTGTGTTGTGATTCTTCTAGAGTGGAGATTATTTCTCTTGTGAGGAAAAAAATTAAAAGTACCTTGTTCTACTTTCTCTGTGCATCACACCTTTTCTTTTAAGTAATAGTCCTAAACCTTCTCTGTTCTTCTCCAGACAGATCATAAATGTTACACCCCAACCTAAAACAAAGCAAAACAAAACCATCCTTCATGAATTATTATTGACCTTGTATGTAAGACTGAGTTGATCCCAGTCTCAATTTACCTGATACCATCTATTTCAACAATAACAATAATAACAACAATAATGAATATTTATTTAGAGCTTTCTCTGTTCCAAGAACTGTTCTGACCACTTTATATATATTTACTCAGTTGACTCTACCAATAATTACTGAGGTGGACCAGGCACAGTGGCTCATGCCCGTAATCCCAGCACTTTGGGAGGCTGAGGCGGGCAGATCACCTGAGGTCAGGAGTTCAAGACCGGCCTGGCCAACATGGCGAAACCCTGTCTCTACCAAAAATACAAAAATTAGCCAGATGTGGTGGTACATGCCTGTAATCCCAGCTGTCCAGAAGGCTGAGGCAGTGGAATCGCTTGAACCCAGGAGGCAGAGGTTGCAGTGAGCTGAGATTGCATCACTGCACTCCAGCCTAGGCAACAGAGTGAGAATCCGTCTCAAAATAAATAAATAAATAAATAAGTAAATAAAAATAAATAATGACTGAGGTGGCTATTAGTAATTTCTCTATTTTGGTGATTTGGAAACTGAACTTAGAAGTTAAAGGGCTTGAGCAAATACATTGGACTAAAAGGTGGAGGAGCTAAGGTTTGAAGTTTCAATGCAGGCATCTGGCTCCAGGGTTCATGGTCTTTTACCATGACGCCATGCCGCTATGTCTACTTATAGGAGTATGCATGCTTTTATGTTCTTTCCTGTTTTTGTGAGCCTTATTCTAGCTTTTATATATTTTTAAACTCTGAGCTCCTTAGAGAGTTTCCAATGGCCAGTCAAATTTATTTAGGTCCTCTGAATAGGCTCTGAATGGAAGAAAGTGTTTTTCATCCCTAAAACCCACATGTATACTTCAGATGCACAAGGTTCAAGGGCAGGGCCTGAAGGAGAAAGTATCACAGCACAAGTAACAGTGTTAAACTTCAAAGGAAGATAAAACCTCAAAATAAGATATTAAGGTCAAATACTAGAATCTGCAGGGACACTGTCCTGGTTAAGAGGCAATAGAAAGGAAGTAGCATAAGGTGATTCAGCAGGGGAGAGATGTGAGACCAACGGCGTTAGATCAGTGGGGCTGTAAGAGAGACTCTCCAAATTCAGTTATGGAGGAGAATGCCAGAAGAGTGGGGAGAGAGTGAGCTAGAGATTCCCAAGTCCCCTGGCAACGCGAAATACCGGGGGTACTAGCATCCAGGTCTTTGCTTCTAATGCCATTCTCTAATAAAAGGGACAAGGCATCCTTGGAAAAATGGCTAATTCTAGCACAGAGCAGGGAATAGACAAGATGAGCCCGGAGCATCTGGTAGTGGCAGAAAGGAAGAAAGTGCAGAAAGAAAGAAAAAGGAAGGAAGAGAAGGGAAGGGAAGGGGTGGTATGAAAGGAAGTGAGAAAGGGAAAGAAGGAAGTCCAATGAATGGGATTGGGGTCTATTTCTATCTGTGTTCTTAACAGTCTTGTTCATCAGGGATGGGATTCTTGTTTTTTTCTTTGTTGCCTTTTTTTTTTTTTTTTTTTTTTTTTGAGATGGAGTCTCGCTCTGTCGCCAGGCTGGAGTGCAGTGGTGCAATCTTGGCTCACTGCAACCTCCTGTTGCCTTGTTTCTGATGGGAGTCCAAGAATCTCCAAGCTATCTATATGACAAAGACAAAACTACTCTTTCTATCCTGTACTGTAATCCTACCTGACAAATATATCCTTCATGCTTCTTGTCATTTTGAGCAAATAGCCTGAGCTTACCTCACTTTCATTTGAACTTCCTCCCTCTTTATTGCCAAGGTACTACGTTCCTTTATCTCTATGCCTGAACAAGCCCCTCCTTGCTGTAATCTTCATGCTAACCCCTCATTCTCTAGAGTATATGCTATTTGCTGCAGCAGACTACACGGCCAGTGCCCTTGCTAGGAGCAGCAGATCTAGACATCATATCGTCACAGTCTTCATTCTGAAGTAACCTTAGAAGTCACTTTCAGTTCATAACATTAAAGCAGAGGTTACAACTCATATGACTACATGGGCCATATAAAATAAACGAGTCAATGCGCCTAAGATCAGGAAAATGATAGCTCAGGCAAGACTGACACTAATTCTTGGCCTCTCTGTCTAAGAGACAGAAGAGAGTGCAGAGACTATGGCACCCAGGAGAACCCAGACCGAAGAGGGCAGCCACTGCTCAGCTGCTGCCAGTCATCACAGCACAGGAGCGATGAACCAATACTATGAATTTATCTTCTTTTGAAAGACAATCCAGAAGTCAAGACTTTTATTAAAAGTCTGAATTCATTACCTGTATTAAATTTTCTTTGATTTAAAACACTGATCAGGCTAAATACAACATACCTGTAAGATATTACACACCTACGGCAAGAACCCTGCCTCTGCATATAAAGGAGAAAGATAAGCACAGTTGATTCTCTTCACAAGCCTGGTGTCATGCAAGCAGGATTAATAGCCCAGTTCTAGGCTAACAATTTCATAGCAACCATGTGGTTATTATGTGTTGTATATATGAAATTATGCCATAATGAGCTGTCTCCTAACAAGATTGTGCAGGCTGTAAAGCTGTTTTATAGCTCCAAGAGAGTTGCTCCTGAGTTCATTGACAGTGGTTATTGTTTCTTTCCATCTCAGTTACTTTTGAATTAAAAAATGCTCACCCTGCTCTTTCTTCTCGGTTACAAGTTTTACCATAGTGCACAGTGTTTCTTCATCTTACTTTCTTTAAAGAACCTTTCCCATCTCTTCAGTTATTTCTACCTGTTCCAACCTCCCTCCTGATAGCGCCCCAGTAGTGGGATGGAATGTGCTGAAGGGGTTTGGCCATTTCTTGGGGGAGTTTCACAGTCACCTGTCTACAGTTTCGGTGAGATGGGAATTTAACAAGCTGAAATTAGCAAAAGACAAAACTGACGTTGTTTAAACACATACTTAACAAAAGATATAACCAGTTCCTCCTAGAACTAGAAGATATTTGAAAATTAGAGAGGAGCTTTTTTTTTTTCCTATCACTTTCTTTAAAACACACTTTTCCATAGATAATCTTATCTTTTTGGCATCAACGATTATTTATAATTCTTGAACGATTTCCAAATCTAACTTGTAACCATATTTCCAACTACCTGCCAAGTGTCTGTGCTGGAATTACCTAATGGCATTTGATCGTGGCTCAAGTGTGCTCACTCAACTTTATTCCGTGGGCTGCTCACCTCCTCTGTGTGGAGCCTGGGAGCCTCTGGAGACAAATCTTGACTCATCTCTCACCTCTCAACTGATCAACCAGTAGCCACACCTGACTTAAATGCCATCTGGAATCCAGTTCTCTTTCAGCTCTTCCATTTCTTACAGGAATTTTACAGTAACTGCTGAACTGTTACTCTTGCCTCTGAACTGACTCCTTTCCAATTTATTATTCACAAGTTCCCTGGAGTTATTTTCTTTAAAACAAAATGATAGCTTTGTTTCATTAAAAGACTGTCAGGTTACTCCATTGGCCAGAGGGAAAGGGAGAAAGCAAGTACGTGCCCACACAATCTCTTTACTGTGGTATTTGGTAGCTAATACGTCTTTCAAGCCTCATCTACTTCATCACCTCCTGCACCCCAAGCTGCAATTACACGTGTCTTATTGCCCTGTCCGTGCATATCTTCTGGCCTTATAGACCTCTGTGCCTTTATCTATGTTGTTCCTTCTACCTCAGCAGGTTCTCTGTCCTACCGTGGATTGTCTAATGCCTTGTGCACATGTTCTTTATCCTAGGAAGCAAAATATTTATTCCTTTTCCTGTATTCTTTAATACCTAGTTTATGCATGTCTCATGGCACTTATTCTAATCGGACCTTGTTCTTGTCATTTTTTTCATATTTTTTTCCTTTTGTGGGGGAGTTTAGGACCCAAGTCTTTGTCCTCTTTTGGTTTAACTAGTACCTTGCACAGAAAAGGTAGTCAATAAATGTTTGAAAAAAAAATCCTAGTTTGATAATTAGTTGAAAATTTCTTAAGTTAATGAAAACTTGGTACAACCAAAGGAAAATGAATTGTCAGAGTTTACTATGCTCCATGAGATATCTCTTTTCATGTAGGTATGCTGTAGAGGAATGGAAGAGTGGGAATATAAATTAATATGAGAATTATTAGAACAGTCATTATTATTATTATTTTTTTTTTTTGAGATGGAGTCTAGCTCTGTCACCCAGGATGGAGTGCAGTGGTGCGCTCTTGGCTCACTGCAAACTCTGCCTCCCAGGTTCAAGCGATTCTCCTGCCTCAGCCTCCCGAGTAGCTGAAATTACAGGCTCCCACCACCACGCCCAGATACTTTTTTGTGTGCGTGTGTTTTTAGTAGAGATGGGGTTTCACTGTGTTGGCCAGGCTGGTCTCGAACTCCTGACCTTGTGATCTGCTCACCTCGGCCTCCCAAAGTGCTGGGATTATAAGCGTGAGCCACCGTGCCCTGCCAGAACAATCCTATTTTCTAATTGGGTTTTTTCTTGGTTGTTTTTTGTTTGTTTGTTTGTTTGTTTGTTTGAGACAGAGTTTCACTCTGTCACCCAGGCTGGAGTGCAGTGGTGTGATCTCAGCTCACTACAACCTCTGCCTCCTGGGTTTAAGCAATTCTCATGCCTCAGCCTCCTGAGTAGCTGGGACTACAGGTGCCTGCCACCACGCCCAGCTAATATTTGTATTTTTAGTAGAGATGAGGTTTCACCATGTTGGCCAGGCTGGTCTTGAACTCCTGACTCCAGGTGATCCACCCGGATCACCACTTGGCCTCCCAAAGTGGTAGGATTACAGGCGTGAGCCACTGCTCCCGGACTTTTTTTTTTTTTTTTTTTTTTTTTTAATCCTTCTACTTTACTCATACTCTCCAAAGTTAATTCACACAAAACCTCCCCAATAAAATGGAAGTGAGGTTTAAAATCAGACCATAATTTAACCAGCCGACCAAATGCCATTTTGTATAAGAAAATAAAAAGCTACCATTGTTGTTATATCTCAGGGCAGAAGCTCTTTCTTCATTTTATTCTTTAAAAACATCATTCGGGTTTGGGTGTGGTGGCTTATGTATATAATCTCAGCACTTTGGGAGGCTGAAGTTGGCAGATCACTTGAGGTCAGGAGTTTGAGACCAGCCTGGCCAACATGGTGAAAATCTGTCTCCACTAAAAATATAAAAATTAGCTGGGCGTGGTGGTGGGCGCCTGTAATCCCAGCTACTCAAGAGGCTGAGGCAGGAGACTCGCTTGAACCCAGGAGGTGGAGGCTGCAGTGAGCCGAGATCAAGCCACTACACTGTAGCCTGGGCGACAGAGTGAGACTCTATCTCAAAAAAATTTTAAAAATAATAAGTAAAAAATAAAAACACCATTCAATTTATAGTTAGTGTGAAACTACACCATCAATCTTTCGTTGTGTTCACGAAAATGGCTCCGCATTTTTCTGAAGTGTCATTAATAAGCCGTGTTAGCAGGAATGACCTACACATATGCATGTCAGGAGGGCTTCAGGCCACTGCTGTCTTTGTGTCACCTTGACATCAGCCTTGATAATTGTTCAGGGCCTCTGACTTCACAGCAGTACCTGGTTGAGTTCTATGATCACATACTATTTTCATCAGAAACTTTAATAAAATTATTTTTTTCTCAGATGACTTCCCGCATACTACTAAGTGATCTGGGAGAAGGAGTCCTAGGGTCTGGATGGGATTCTGCCTTGGGCATATTTTGCTCTACTGGGCCCTGGAATCCTTGCAGATGCTGTCAAGATACTGCACTTTTTTTTCTTTCGAGATGGAGTCTTGCTCTGTCACCCAGGCTGGAATGCAGTGGCATGATGTCGGCTCACTGCAACCTCCGCCTCCCAGGTTCAAGCAATTCTCTTGCCTCAGCCTCCCGAGTAGCTGGGACTACAGGTGTGCGCCACCACGCCCAGCTAATTTTTTTGTATTTTTAGTAGAGACGGGGTTTCACCATGTTGTCCAGGCTGCTCTTGAACTCCTGACCTCAGGTGATCTGCCTACCTCAGCCTCCCAAAGTGCTGGGATTATAGGCATGAGCCACTGCGCCTGGCCGATACTGCATAGTTTTGATGGCCATCACTGGTATGACACCCTGCGTATGCCAAGACTGTCATGCCTTGTTAGCTATAATAAAAAGCAGGAGACAAATGGCCTTTTGCTACCTGAAATGATGGATCAGTATGTATGTGCAAGGATGCACACTGTCAAGTTCTTGTGGGTTAATCATGCCAGGCTGATGGAGGGGCTCCACGAGTTCCAAAGTAGAAGGAGCTTGAACTCCAGGCTGTGGCTTTGAAGCAGTTGTTTTCTCTGGAATTAGCTAATGAGGCTCTGTTTGTTTGAGGATTGGAAAGCCTCCAAAAACCCACTCAGGAGGGAAATTAACAAATGTCTTTTTTGTTACCCCCGGATAAATCTTCATGATGAAATGTGCAGCCGGTCCACCTCTTCAATCTTCTCTCTTCTTCTTCCCCAGTGGAAGCTCAATTACCATGAAGGCCAAAATAAATAAATAAACAACAAACCAACCAAATAAATAAATAAAGCAGATAAACCCTGATTCTTTGCTTTAAAAAAGTTGCAACAAAGAAAAGCTTTAGAGTAATTTCTAGTTAGAAGTGGCTGTGAGATTCACCGTCTTCTGGTGATATTTGAAATATACTATATTCATGCAAATATTTCTGATTATTTAAACACATTATCTATATATAATTATCAGTAGCTGCTGGCATTGTCTGAGCATGCAAAAGTGGGAACAGCAGCAGTAATCTGACTCATTTCAACTAGGATGGACCATCTCAGAGGGTCACAGTTACTAATCTCTGCATGAACTAGATTTTATAAGGTATTATGATTCTTTCATAGCTTTTAACTTTTCATTGATCATCAGTTTTACGGATTTTTGTTAATACTGGAAATTTTAATAAATGGGTTGTGCACAGGTACTTACTGAGCAACTATTACGTGCCATAGAATGTTCTGATTATTAAGGATGTCAATGTATATAATCCAGAGTCACGGTTTTCAAGGAACTCAGTAGATAATTACAAGCTAATACATGGGTACCACTGTTCTAGGCACAGCATGGCAGAAAAGAATAGCGTGGACACACATTCAGGGGATTTAACTAGGAGAAAACAGTAAGGAAGGGGATCTTAGCAGAGGCAGTATATTAACAGATGTATATGACAACTTACACTGCTATAAGTAATCCTGTTTGGCTGGCAAGTTTTGCTTTAGAAACTGGGTAAATATTGTTCATGAAACTTCTGTGTAAGTTACACATGAATGTTTTCCTATGTATATGTGTGCATGCTCATTTGCATTTGTGTGCACTTGCGGGTATGCGTATTTGTCCTGTGTCACAATAAAATGTATCTATTTCTGGACTTTGCAGTCAAAAACATTGGAAAACTGTCTATGTAGGTAATGGACACAATAGAATTTAGAAAGCAACTTTTACAAACATTGCAGATTTTTAATTTTATTTTCTTTATATCATTGATGTAAAAAGTTGAGTATACTAGACAATTGTAAAGAAATAATCTTTTCCAATGAAAACACAGGTGTTAAACAGAACCTTTCTTTTGGCCTACAAATCACTCTTCTAACACTTGGAAAAAATTAAAGAAATATTCAGCAATGTGTAGAATTTCAATCCCAGAGAGACAGGAAGAGACTGTATAGCTCCAGATGCAATATGCTAGTTATTTTGGCAAAAGTGTAATGTAAGAAGCCACCAACTCTCACAGAGGAAGCAGAGAAATTCAGTATTTGCTTGTAACTTAGAGATTTCTTTCTTTGTTTTCCCCCTAAGAACATATCTTTTCTGGTGGGAAAAGGGAATTTAGGTAATTAAAGCAGAGGGAATAAACATTTTCAGGACCAAAGAGAAAATAGCCATTTGAGCCACATATTTAAATGTTAATCTACAATTTTTTTTTTTTTTTTTTTTGAGACAGGATTTCACTGTGTTGCCCAGGCTGGAGTGCAGTTAGTGCAGTCTTGGCTCACTGCAACCTCCCTTCTCCCCTCCTGGGCTCAAGCCATCCTCCCACCTTAGCCTCCTGAGTAGCTGGAACTACAGGCATGTGCCACCATGCCTGGCTAATTTTTTGTCAAGACGGGGTCTCACTATGTTGCCCAGGCTGGTCTAGAACTCCTAGACGGAAGTGATCCACCGGCCTCAGTCTCCCAAAAGTCCTGGGATTACAGATGTGAGCCACCACTGTGCCTGGCCATCAAATGTTTTTCATAGTGGACTAGGGCTTTATGATCCCATAAAAATTATTTTCCTCATGGAACCACTCCGACTATATATTATAAAGCTGTCAACATCTGATTTTATTGATAAATATCCCTGGAGTTTTTGAGCTTTTTCTTTTCAACATAGTGCCTGTGTTTTATCTTGACATTTGCTTTAAAATTACTGCTAGATGTAATGAGGATTCTGGAAAGAGCATGGTTCAAGATTTTGTACAAGTGATATAATGATTCTGAAGCAAATAATGGGAAAGGTGAGAGTTTGAGAATTTGGTGACCTTAGGGTAAGCTTATGATTTGTTTTATCTTTCCTCATATCTACCTAATGCTGTGAAATTTTGGGATTAGATTTGGATTGGGGACAAATGAGGAGTGGAATTAGTAGAGGGAGAAAGGGTTAGGAAAGTTACAGAACTTGGCAAGGCTCTTGGAGATGGTGGATTGATGTCTCCGGTGTTGTGAAATGTCATCTTCTTTCTTCACTTAAACTGAAGCACAGGCAGGCTTCTCCTGCTGCCCCTCAGTTTCACTGTGTCACCATTTTTAGTAGGGATAAGCAGAGACTTGTTGTTGGTAAGGACAGGAAGGAAGGTGATGCCGATGAATTTTTGCTGGTGCTAGGTTAGCTGCCAGCCGGCCTGGCAATGGCTGTGGTCCAGCCAGCCCGGGGCGCTTCTAGTATTCTCTGTCATGGGGCAATATGTTAACGAATTAAAATGCCAAATAGAAATGAGACACAATTCCAAAGACATGTAAACTGAAAAACACCTGTTCCTATTTGTTGATTTTTTTTTTCCCTACGTATACTTAAAAAACCCCAAACCTTTATGTAAGAGTCTCAGGAGTGCAGTGAAAAAAAGTGTTTATTGAAGAGCCATTTCCAATTTAGGCCTTAAACTTCAAGACCCAATTCTAAGACCCATATGCTTCAAAACGTTCTATATAATTCAGCTCAAAAGGATCTTCCTCTCCTCTAGATCTATAATGTTTATTGACCACATCCCTCAAAGAGCAGTAATGCATCATGGTGAAATAAAAATTGGACTGCAAATCCGAAGACTTGAATTCTAGTTCTGGATCATTTTTCATAGTGTATTTAATCACACAGTTTAACCCCTAGGTCTCCTTCACTGTGACTCATTATGGTGAGTTCGCGTGAGAAAGTGTCCACCATAGGACACTAAATTCAAAAGAGTGACCGGTAATGATTGCTGTCCCAAGGATGTCCAAATGGGAAAACCATTATCAGTCTACACTCTAAACCAGAAGTGACTTATTCCACCAAAAGAGGTTAAGGGCTCCTTACCACAGTCACAAAACCAGAATATATATTCTTTCAGAGAAAACCCAGACGCAGGGCATGAGATTAGAGCCCTAGAATGGCATATCAAAAACTTCCGGAGCCCGTTGAACAGAAGTTTGGAGAATAAACAAATTGATAGATTGATATTTGAATCCCCGGCAGAGTAAGAGGAATAATAAGATTTTGAATCAAGAAGAGGAATTCTGCCACATGCAACTAGGAAGAAAAAAGCAAATTAACTGTGACAACACTCATTAGGGATTATCATTATATCTTTAATGAGGAGGTAACAGAGACTGATTATATACTAGGCATCCCTTATTGATCCCTATTTATCACTACGTAGAGTAAAATGTACAATTTTTCCTTTCACTGTGTGGATTTCATTAATTTATACAGTCATCACATATTGATTGTACATATACTGTATACCAGACACTTTATTAGCTTTAAGAATACCAAAACAAATATGCCAGATATAGTATCTAACTTCATGGAGTTTGTAGAGAGATTTTTTGAACTGAATTTCTCAGCAAACTAACACAAGAACAGAAAACCAAACACCACGTGGTCTCACTCATTAGTGGGAGTTGAACAATGAGAAAACATGGACACAGGAAGGGGAACATCACACACTGGGGCCTGTCTGGGGGTAGGAGGTTGGGGGAGGGATAGCATTAGGAGAAATTCCTAATGTAGATTATGGGTTGATGGGTGTAGCAAACGACCATGGCACTTGTATACCCAGGTAACAAACCTGCACGTTCTGTACATGTATCCCAGAACTTAAAGTATAATAATGAAAAAAAAGATGCACAAATAGTGTCACATATAGTATAATAATGATATGGATATGGCCTAACTGATAGAGTCAACATTCTGATACTAAGAGAAAGGAAAAATCAAAACAAAATAAAGAAAAAACCAAGCAGACAGTAGCCTTTAACCGTTTCCTTTTAAAGAAACATTGTTATCTGGGTTCATTACTTGTTAGAAAGTACTGTGAAGCACTTAATAAACTTCACGTGGTGGTATTAGGTAATTAACATGTGAAATTCCTCATATGGTTATTTAAATTTCGTGGTAGTATTTAACAGTTTTCATGTTTATGGCCTTTTCCTGCAACTAAGTTGTAAAATCCTTAAGGGAAAGGATGAGGAAAGGAAGACAGGAGAGAATCTAGCATTTGTTGACTGGCTACTACGTGTCAGCCACAGCACTAGCTACTAAACCTATGTCACTTTATTTAAATATGAAGGTCAGAAAGCATTTCTCATGTTCCTGGTATCTCCTGCACTGCCTAATATAATATTTCATACTTACAGGTGCTTCATCAATATTTGTGTTGCTTGACTTAGCAATTTAAACTACTTCTAAATAGAGTTAAGGGAGTTTTTCCCAAAAGACTCATGCCCTTTTTTCAGGAGGCAAACTAGCCCTTTCCATGTCACCTTCCTTAAGAAGCAGGGCAAAGAGGTGATAGTTTTTATAATGAAATCAGTTGTTTAATTGTTCACCCATTTACAAAGCCTCTGTAGAGTTAAAGACAAGTACAGTGCCCATGTACCCTTTATGCTGCAAGTTCTGGACAGATAGCTGCCAATGCCTGAAAATAGTGTAAATTCACTGGGTGAAGAGAGCAACTTGCCAGGGGGATGTGATGTAGCCCCTTCTAGAGTATGGGGTTCTCTACCTGGGCATAGTCAGCTGTTAGTTTGTTGGATTGCTGCTGCTGGTGAAAGACCAGGCCACTTCATGATGGAATGCATCAACTTTTGGAAAGTCAAATTCAGGATGCAGTTTCAACTAGTAGTAACTATATTTTTCTATCTTTTAAAAAGTGAAGGAGCAACAGACCAATCCAGACACATGGACGGGCTTTAGGGCTCAGTTGCTAAAGAGATAGAAGTAAAATATTATAGAAAATGCTTATAGTACATGTTAAGTGAGAAAGGTAAGGTAAAAATGGTTTATGACCTATAACTGTGTGAAAACTAACCGAAGAGACACATATCATTTAAAAAGATTTAATGTTGTGCCTGTAATCCCAGCACTTTGGGGGGCCGAGGCAGGCGGATCACAAGGTCAGGAGATCAAGACCATCCTGGCTAACACGGTGAAACCCCATCTCTACTAAAAATACAAAAAAATTAGCCGGGCATGGTGGGGGGGTGCCTGTAGTCCCAGCTACTTGGGAGGCTGAGGCAGGAGAATGACATGAATCTGAGAGGCGGAGCTTGCAGTGAGCTGAGATCCTGCCACTGCACTCCAGCCTGGGAGACAGAGTGAGACCCGTGTCAAAAAAAAAAAAAAAAAAAAAGATTTAATGTTGGTCAAATTATACACAACGATTCAAAAGTACTGGAAGTTGAGCAGGACTAGCAAGCCAGATAGCACCAATGATCATAAAGAAATTCCTTATCTTTCAGAAAGCATTATTGTTCAATGGTTTTAAGTTTTGAATGTGCACTTACATTGCCTGTGTGGAATCCTGGCTCCACAAGTAGTTGTGTGAGATTGGGAAAGTTGCACTTGTTTAATCTGTAAAATGGAAAATATCTGAGGATTAAATTAAAATATAGCTGGATCATGCGTAGCATAATACATGGAATATACTAAGTCATGAATAAATAGTACTGTTGTCATTTCTTTGACATTAATTATTAAGGCAATTAGGAAATTTTCTGTCTAGTTAACATGTAGCAAATCAAACTAAGCTGTGAAAAATATGTAATATGCTATGGTAATAAGACACTGAACTGTGATGCTATTATTTGGGTCTGTCTAAATCCACAGAAGCATCAGAAATTCACATAAATCAATGCTAGTGTCAATGCCTAGTAAATTATAGTCTCAGAAACATAAAAATTCTAGATGTTTTTCCCTTCTTTGCACACTTTGTTTATATTTCACCCTATCACTATCATCACCTATATTTATGGTTTTTCAATCATTTGTGAGTGCTTGGAGGAAATTCATTGGTTCAGCAGTTGAACCAGGGCATTGAATAGTACATAAGGACTCTCAGACTCTGAAGAGCTGGTCAGATGTCTCTGGCTAACACACTTGCAGTGGATAAAGAGCTGCTCCAGGGACATCTCCTTCCTCTGCAGTACAGTGATCTTTTTGCTAGTGACTAGAAAGTCCAGGGGAAAGGACAGCCAGCCAAAGGGTGGCAAACTGATGGAAAGGGGGACAAGCTTTCTGTAACCATGTAAAAGAAACTGCCAATTCCCACGAAAATCCATTGTCTCTTTTTCTTTTTAACATATCCCCAACAAGCCACCGTGGCTCAAGCCTGTAATCACAGCATTTTAGGAGGCTGAAGCAAGAGAACTGCTTGGGGCCAGGAGTTTGAGACCATCCTGGGCAACAGAGTGAGGTCTGCGTCTCTACATAAAAATTTTACAATTAGCCCAGTGTGGTGGCACATGCCTGTAGTTCCAGTTACTCAGGAGGCTGAGGTGGATCGCTTGAGCCAGGAGTTCAAGGCTGCAGTGAACTAGGATCAAGCCACTGCACTGCAGCCTAACTGACAGGCAAAATCCTGTCTCTAAAATAATAATAATTTTAAAATAAAAATAAAATGCTAAAACGAACCAAGTCTCCAATTTTATTTGAAATAACACTGCTTTAGTTTTTTAAGAAAGAAAATAAAACATTTCTCACCTCTTCTAACAGTCAAGCTGGTATGTTGCTTTAAGTTTGGTAAGTATCAGGTATGCAAAACTGTTGAGTGGCAGATACAGAAAGACTGCTTAAAGGCATCTGACTCAGTTGCAAAGGACATCCTTTGTCCTTCTTGCTGCCTGTACTATGAATGTAGAGGTTGGATCTTCAGAAGCCTATTTAATCATAAGGTAACCTTAAAGATGGAAGTTATGATTAAGAATGCCAGAACACAAAGATAAAAAATATAGAAATCTCAGATGAAATTTCTGAATCAGCCTTAAACTATAATGCTTAAACTGTTTAAATGTGAAGGGATAAAATTTGGGGCATTTAAGCCACTATTTTATGTTATCGTTGTTACAGTGAGTACAATTTTTAATTGGTATGTGTGTAAGATTTGCTCAGATCTCAATCAGTGGTTCTGCCTCTAAGAGGAAAAAGCTTAATTCCAAGCTCCCTCTCTCCTGTCTATGAATATCCCAAGCATCACAAAGTACACTTCCAGCTCCTCAGACCCTGTCCTTGTTTTGCCAAACCACTTCTTAGCTTCAAGTAGCAAACAGATAACTCACATTAGCATTAGGTTCTCTTATTACAAGTAATTGACTTATTACAAGTAATTGACTTATTACAAGAATTGTACCAGTGATTAGGTGTTGCCCAAAGATCTTTTAAAATTCCATATGATCCCAAATACTACCAAATCCTAAAAGACTTAACTAACTGGCTCACTAACCAATGCACACACATGCTTACTTATTTCACCCAGTATGTGTTGACTACCTTTTGCCCACCAAGAGCTAGGCAGGTTCACAGTGCCTAGCTCCCAGGCACAAAGATAAATCAGAAATCATTCTGTCTAAGTCAACCTTTCATTTTAGCTTAGCAGGAAACACACTAAACCACGGCTGAAATATGCTAGGAAGTTGATAGCTGGTGATGCCTCTACCACACCACAGTGCAGTTAATCCAGCATTAGACTTAGTTGAAATCACTTTTTTCTTCCAATACTGGCATTTTTACGGATGGATGGATGGATTGATGAATATCAGTATCAAAAGGTCCATGCTTTATTTTCTAATAGCAATTCATGTCCGATTATCTGACTACTAGCACAGTTATCTGCTATGGTTTTTAGAAACTTTGGAAAGCAGTAAATCCTCCAAAATTGTCAGTTTTAAAATCTGAGAGAAAACAGAATGAACAGATAAGAGATGCTTCAAGGCAGTTCAGCTCTGTGATGGTTCTGTTGAGATAGAACACACATATACAAAGTGTTTGAAATAGGAATTTCCTTCGAGGAGAAGCACAAAGGGAATAGAAGGCCCAGCATTTGTTACTGGCCTTGGATAAGCTTACTGTTCAGCTATTTATCAATGTAAAAAAGCCCAATTAGTTTTTAGCTCAAGGAAGAGAGGACATGGCCAAAGATGGCCTTCATGAACTTTTTTTTTTTCCTGTGTGAAGTATGGAAACTCATTTTCAGTATTGGATTTTGACTGGATTGTTCTTCTACCCAGAAACTGGCTCTGCAGAAGTTATGATCAGATCTTTGGAAGTAACATTTGATCTACTGCTGAATATAGATCCCCTTCCTTCCCTCTTCTACTCCCTCCTTGCTTTTCCTTCTCTCTTATTACACTGATTTCATGCAAAATTAATTATCAGTCCTGTCACATCTTGCACTGCTAACAGTGGTCAGTATTGAATTATGGGGAACACGAACAGAATTTTCAGCAGCCTAATTGCTTCTCCTGTGCCCAGCAAAATGTTACATTAAATACTCACAGCAAGCAGATTGTATTCTATTTCCATAACAAACTGGCAGGATTTCATTACCAGAATCCCTGGCATCTACTCACATGACTCTTTCCTAACTGTCCTATCAGACTGGCCTTGGATAAAGTAAATTGCTTTCCAAAGCTGCAGCTGCCTAGTTAGGTGTTGAAATATTGTATCCACTTGCAGGTCAAAAAGGAAAAAATAACAACAACAGCAAGTGGTCCATGAGAGTGAAGTGGAGGTATTAAAACTAGACTGGGTCTTCTCTTTTGGAAGATGGCAGACTGAGTCCCACAGTGCCTCACTCCATTCAAAGCAATTAGGAGTGCAGGAGTGCAGTGACAACGGATCTCCAGGGCTATCATAGTGCTTTACCTAAAGATAACAAGAGATTAGCCCTTAGTGACAGATGACTAATATATTCTGTGGACACTGACTGAGAGTTTGGGAGTTTCTACTGTTCCTCTCAAGGAGCTTAGAGAATATGTACATGGGAAGACAAAAATGTAAAGAAATAAATGTAATGCACTGTGTAATGCATAATGATAAATGCATCTTCAAGGTACCTAAGTAATTTAGAAGATATTGCAGTGTGAGAAGAGTACTGAGATATTCACGAAATTCCTACCGGAAAAATTAACACTTGAGTTGGCTGATGAAGGTTGACTAGGAGTTCATTAGACATAGTAGAGAAAGTCATTTTAGAAAAAATGATAATAGCCAGCTTTGATTGAGAGCTCAATTTTGCTTGTCCTTTTTGGAAGCGTACTG
Organism: Pongo pygmaeus; assembly: GCF_028885625.2. Taxonomy (NCBI): domain Eukaryota; kingdom Metazoa; phylum Chordata; class Mammalia; order Primates; family Hominidae; genus Pongo; species Pongo pygmaeus. Next base: position 78,570,344 of record NC_072388.2, read on the forward strand.
TATGTATGTATTAGTCCATTTTCACATGGCTATAAAAAACTGTCCAAGACTAGGTAATTTATAAAGGAAAGAGGTTTAATTGACTCACAGTTCTACATGGCTGAGGAGGCCTCGGGAAACTTACAATCATGGTGGAAGGGGAAACAAACACATCCTTCTTCACATGGCAGCAGGAGAGGGAAGTGCAGAGTTAAGGGGGGAAAAGCCCTGTGTAGAACCATCAGATCTCATGAGAACTCACTCACTATCACAGGAACAGCTTGGGGAACCATCCCCATGATCCAATCACATCCCACTGGTTCCCTCCTACAATACGTGGGGATTATGGGAACTACAGTTCAAGATGAGATTTGGGTGGGGACACAGCCAACCCATATCAATGTATTAAAACAGGTAATCTTTATAGTGATTCTTTGAGGTATTATTCCCATCTTAAGAATGAGGAAACTGAGGCACTGAGAGGTTAACTCACAGCTAGTAAGTAAGAGAGCAAGAATTCATACCCAGCAGTATGAAGAAGTGAAGGATGAGTAGGGAATACAGAACTTGATCATCGAGAGTCATACTAGTCACACCAAGGAAGTTAGAGTTAATCAATTGACAATGGGGAGCTCTTGAAAAGAACTGACAAGGTCAGATTTGCATTTTAGAAATATTGTTGTGGAAACAGAAGGATTGATTAGAAGGAAGCCAGAACTGGAGCCTGGAAAGTTGGCTACATGGCTTTCACAGTAATCCAGGAAGGGGATGATGGAAGAGAGGTTGGAGTATGGGAGCCACAGCTGGAGTGAAGAAGAGAGGATATGTGTGGGAAATCTTTAAGGGGTACATTTGGCACAACTAGGTGATAGACAGAAGTGATGGGTGGGGAGTAGAATCGGTGCATCTACTCTTCTGACTGCCTTTCCCTATCTCCAGTCTCACCAAGCATCTTGAATTAGGAAGCAAGGAAAAAGGGTCAATTAAGAAAAAGAGAGAGCAAGGTTAATGGAGAACAGGCTCAAGAAGGAAGAATTTAAAAATTGGAATAAGGCAGGAGAGGATAAAGAAACTACCTATGGAATACTATGCTTGTTACCTGGGTAGCAAAATAATCTGTACACCAAATCCCCATGACATGTGATTTACCTGTGTACCAAACCTGCACATGTACCCCTGAACCTGAAATAAAAGTTTAAAAAAATAGAATGAGTTAAGGGATTTGGTAATCTTGAGAAATGTCTGTGAAGTGTCCATATATTCCATGGGTTCAGTAGGGGATCTGCCATTGAAATTCATAGACCTGAATATCAGTGAAGGGTAGAAGATTAGAGAATTTGCAGTTTGGATAGTCGAACTCCTTCTTTCATAGATGAGGAAAGTAAAGTCTAGAGAAATTGGAGAGACTGGTGTCATATCACTTAGTTTGTTACAGAGCTAAATTCATACCACCCATTTCCATGTGCCCTCAAGTAGTAGCCAACCTCTTCCTTCCTGGGAGAGAATCCTTAAACACCAAGTCCTGATCTCATAGGCCTGATAGTCAATCCTTGTAAGGGATACTGTGGTGCATTGCCTAGATCTGTCCCACTTAACCGTGGGACCCACATACTCACTCCCCAACCTGCTGGGAGTGCTGGTCACTGACCTTTCTCAACTAGGTTGACTCCAGGAATTGCTCTCTGCTAAAGGAATTTTTCTGTCTCAGGGATATACCAAAATGAAAAAATAAAAATTGTATATAAACAGCATTTGTTGCCTGGGTTGTATGCCTGTAGAATACATTCAGAGGTAGAATTACTGGTTCAATGGTATTAATAAATTTTTATATGTTTGACACTTATTCCCCAATGGCTTTTCAAAGGTGTGCATCAATACACACATAGAAATATGCAGTAGGATCAATTTCACCAATTATCTCACCATCTTTTTAGAAGCTAATTCATTTTGCATTCCTAAATTCCACTAAATTTCAAGAGAGCAGTTAAAGAATAATACAAAACTTTGAAGCACTAAGTGTACATATTTAAGATATTATGTCTTCTGTAGTCAATGGCAAATATCAAGAATAGAGAAGATGCACAAAACTGACCAGTAACAGAAACAGAGATCCATATTCCAATCTCACATCTTTCTACTTTGGTTAAAGCAATAATTCCTATTTCACTCACTGATGAGTCTTTCCCTAAAGAGAATGTGACTAAAACCAGTTGCGTTTGAGAAAGGGATGTAGAAAGAGACAATTAGGTAAAGGTGAAAAATGACACTGACGAAGTGACGTTGGTCAATCTCCTGTTTACCAACTGCAGGTTAGGGAATAACATCAACTAGGTTTTCTGGAATTTGAGATATTATAAAAACACTGACTCTGTTGTTATTATTATTATTGTCATTTTTAATTTTGGATTCAGAGATAGCAGCTGAATAGCAGCAAAAAAAAAAACACGCTTATGAAGATCTGCCTAGTGAAAATGACACTCCTTTGGCTTAGGAAGAGAAAGAAAATGAAAGCCTTATTTCTTTCTTCTACCGATTGAAGTTTTTACTTTCTGCTGTTTACTTGGGTTTTTAATATTGAAGACTTCTTTGTAGTCTCTGATGAGTTTTGAAGATTAATTTTGCCGAAGATAATATTCCTATTTACCAGAAATATTTCCGACCATAAGACTCATTATTTATTTATTATGGATGGTCATTTTATATTTTTTTAATGCTTATTTAAGACTCAGGAGTACATGTGCAGGCTTGTTACATGGATAGATTGTGTGCCACTGAAATTTGGTGTAAGAATGATCCCCTCATCATTCTTAGCATAGTAGTCAATAGTCAGGTTTTCAACCCTCAACCCTTCCCTCCCCATCTAGTAATCCCCAGTGTCTATTGTTGACATATTTATGTTCATGAGTACTCATTGTTTAGCTTGCAATTACAAGTGAGAATATGTAGTATTTGGTTTTCTGTTCCTACATCAATTCATTTAGGGTAATTGCCTCCAGGTGCATCCATATTACTGAAAAGAACATAATTTCATTCATTTTTCTTTTCTGTGGCTGTGTAGTATTCCATGGTGTACATGTACCACGTTGTTTTTATCCAATCCACCATTGATAGGCACTTAGGTTGATTCTATGTCTTTGCTATTGTGAATAGTGCTGCAATGAACATACAAGTGCATGTATCTTTTTTGGTAAAATAATTTGTATTCCTTTGGGTATAAACCTAGTAATGGAATTGCTGAGTTGAATGGTAATACCATTTTAAGTTCTTTTGGAAATCTCCAAACTGCTTTCAACAGTGTCTGAACTAATGTACATTCTCACCAACAGTGTAGCATTCCGTTTCCTCTGTAACCTTTCCAACATCTGTTTTTTTTGTTTTTCACTTTTTAGTAATAGCCGTTCTGACTGGTGTGAGATGATATCTCATTGTAGTTTTGGTTTGCATTTCTCTACCTAGTGATATTGACCACTTTTTCATATAATTGTTGGCTGCATGTATGTCTTCTTTTGAGAAGTGTCTGTTCATATTCTTTGCCTATTTTTAATGGAATTATTTGATTTTTTTGTTGAATTGTTTAAGTTTCTTATGGATTCTAGATATTAGACCTTTGTTAAATGCATAGTTTACAAATATTTTCTCCCATTCTCTAGGTTATCTGCTTACTCTATTGATAGTTCCTTTTGCTGTGCAAAAAGTCTTTAGTTTAATTAGGTCCCACTTAGCAATTTTTGTTTTTGTGGCAATTGCTTTTGGAGATTTAGTTGTGCATTCTTTGCCAAGGCCAACGTTCTAAATGGTATTTCCTAGGTTTCCTTCTAGGATTTTTATGATTTTTAGGTCTCACATTTAAGTTTTTAATCTATCTTGAATAATATTTATATATGGTGAGAGGTGTAGGGGTTCAGTTTCAATCTTCTGCATATGGCTAGCTAGTTATCCCAGCAATATTTGTTGAATAATAGGGAATCCTTTCCCCATTGCTTGTTATTGTCAAGCTTCTGACCATGAGATTTTATGTGATGTTGAAACCCAAAACTATCCAAAGGAATTAACTACTGCTAGTTAATTGTACCTACATTAAACACTTTCTTTATAGTATTTTCCTTATTTGGGGACCATCTCAAAGTCATAACAATCAGAATTTGTGTCTTCTCATATGATTTTTATTCAGAATTACACAGGATACAGTATTCATAAAAGTGAATCAACCATAAAATATTTATTCTTCTACTATTCAGGTAGTCTTGTAGGTTCCTAAGAGATACCAAATACAGGTTCATAATTCTTGCCCTCGAAGATCTCCCAATCTGCTGATAAAGCAAGTACCATATGCATGAAAAGATAAATGTCTTTATAAAGTTTCTTAATCATGAGTGCCCATTTGAGTGGTCTGTGGGTTTTTAAAAGTTATTCACAGAAATGAGGCTCCTTAGTTCTGACATGGGGACCATTTGTTTTTATTTTCAAAAAGCTGTATGAAGTGATTTGGATGTATACCTCTGAAAAGAAGTTATTGCCTTAAATATTCATGGGAGGCAAGGCCTACTTGCATCTGGAGTTGGCTCTGGAAGTCTTTATAAAGTTAGCTTGGCACTAGCTGGGTTTCAAAGAATAAATAGAAGGGGATAAACCAAGAAGAAATGTGGATATATATGGGGCACAATTGAATAATTTCCAAAAAGAAATCAGAAAGTACAAGGAGTGTCCAGAGAATGATGTATATGGCTGAAATACAAGTGTTATAGAATGGTAGTTAGTAGTAAAGCTTTAATATAACAAGCATATTGAAACAAATTGAATGTAAAACACTGACGTAATAAAAAGATTTAGATTGTTGGAGTATTTTGATGTCGAGTACTTGTCTTCCTGGTGATGTGAAACCGTGCATATGTGTTTTAAGTAGAAATGTGACTCCATGGGAAAATATGTAAGAACATGAGCAAAGATGGATGAGAATAGGGTGAGTGTGAAGGGAAAACTTATTAGGATTTTAGTTCTCTGAGGTTATAAAGACCATAAGGTAGTGGCACTGGAGTACAATAAAAAGATGACGACATTTTAAAGGAAGAACCTCCCTGGCAGCATGACTGAATAGACCTGGGAAGAAAGAGAATTTATGCCTAAATGAATGGAAAACTGATGATTTTATATCTCAAAGTGGATAATTTATTTAGAGGGAACTGGCTTTGAAGGAAAGAGAAAATGAGGGGTTTTCTAATGTTTGAGATGATAGAGAAACAGGCAAGCATAGATACTTTGGAGGCAGTTGGATATGTAGCATTGGAGTCAAAGGCCAAGTAAGAGGTAGAGAAAGAGATTTTGGAGAACTTCTCATGGAGGAAATACTTGAAGTCTGGAGAATGGATGAGACCTGAAGGGAATAAGATATGTAGACAGAGACAAAAGTTGAAGGGTAACACTCAGACTTTGGGGGAGATCTACATTTAGGAAGTAGAAGGAGAAAAGTAAAGGCACAGTAAGAAAAAGAAAGATTCAACTAAAGAAGAGAAAAGGCCAAAAAAGTGTAACCCACAGAGAAAAGAGCATTTCTCGGGCTAAGGAGTGATCAACACTACCAAAATACTACAGGTAAACTAGTAAAACAAGTTATGTCAGCATTAGTTTCCTTGTCTGCATAACAATAATAGTTATTATGAGGTAGTTTTGTGAATAAACTGAAATGATGACTGTTAAGCATTTAGCCCAAGGCTAGGTGAAAGAAAAGAATAGCCAAAAGCATCTGTTATTGTAAATATAATAATTACTAATCAGCACCCAACTATGCCAGGCACTTTTCTAGTTACACATTTGAATAAGATGCAACCCTCAATTTCAAAGAGGTAAGTGTCAATACAAAGATAAAGATGTGAAGAACAGATAGATACCATTTTGTGGTATTGTTTCTATAAGAAAGATGTAAATACGATGGAAAAGGTGCCAGTGGAGAAAAGAGAGAACTTTATGAGTCCTTTGCCAGACATAAGTGATAGGGTTTTCTGTACATATTACATGTTATTCTTAGACTTGTGCAATTTGCTAAGCCAGTTTATAGACTCCTGAATCTGTATAATTGTTATGTTCTTGACTCAAACCTGAAGGGACAGACTCTTGGGAGGGAATAGACAGGTTCAGCCTTATATCTTTCTTCTGTGCACAGAACTCTTGCTTACTTTCTCCACCATGGGTAAATCAGAATGGCTTTGACCAATGAGCATTTTCTGCAGCCTGAGCAGCAGTTGCTCTTTAGACCCAATTTACAAATTAGGAAAAACAAATAAATTATTTATAGTACGACAAAAATAGGATTTGGCTTAATCCAACAGCTTTCTCAGTTACAATGCTTGCTGCTCAAGTAATGGATCAATTCACAGTTGGCTAAATCCAGGTCTTTTTGAACCTTTCTATTTAAAGTATGGTTCTCTGACCAAGAGCATGGAGATCCCTTGGATATTTGTTTCAAATGCAGAATCTCAAGCCCCACTCCAAACTTAACTGGAAAAGAATCTGCATTCTGTCAAGAAGTTTAGAGGCACTGTATGCAGATTGAGAGGCACTGGGCTAGAATACTGAATTAGGGCTGAGGAACATCATCACATTCCCCAGGCTGTCCCAGTATACTACTGGATGATGTCAGAGCAACGTGAAAGGATTTGGGGTTATGGTTTAGCTCATAGTTCATGCAGAAGAGGCCATAATTAGCACAGGGTACCAAGGCACTTCTCTTCTGAGACACGTGACATGGATTTGCACAGATGAGTATTTCTGACCTATTAATGTTAGTAGTAGAAGTGATCATTTTGTCAGTGGAAAAAGCTGCCAGACTCAGAAGCAAGTAAAACCTGAAGAATCTTCTAGAACCGTTGGTCAAGAACTTCATAGGTGGTTTATATAAAATTTATTATCACTTGCTAACTGCATGGCTTTTGGCATTTCTTAACCTTTCTAAACTTCAATGTTTTCCATTCATGGAACGTAGATAATTATTGTACCTGTATGACAGGGTCAATGAAAGGTTAAATGAGTGAAGATACATAAAGTAGTTAGCACAGGATCTGGGATTTAGTGAGGGCCCAGATACTACTTGTCTGTTATTATTTAGTTTATTTATTTTATTATTTATTTATTTATTTATTTATTTGAAACAGAGTCTCACTCAGTCACCCAGGCTGGAGTATAGTGGCGCAATCTCGGCTCACTGCAACCTCTGCCTCCCAGGTTCAAGGGATTCTCCTGCCTCAGCCTCCTGAGTAGCTGGGACTATAGGCATGTGCCACCATGCCCGGCTAACTTTTTGTGTTTTTAGTAGAGATGGGGTTTCACCGTGTTAGCCAGGATGGTCTCGATCTCCTGACCTTGTGATCCACCTGCCTCGGCCTCCCAAAGTGCTGGGATTACACGCGTGAGCCATTGCACCCAGCCTATTACTTAGTTTATTATTATTTCATTATTATTGAGTATCTATTATTTGATCTTTTATGTAACAATAGTGAAATAATAGACTTCTGAATATTTGCAGAGAAATTCAATAATTTTAAGTGATATTGGCAAATACTATGATATTAGAAATCTAGGTGGTACTTAGGAATCTATTTTCTTAGTCTCTATTCCGTAGCCAGGGAAACTATTTATTCCTTTTGTCTCTGCTATATTTGAGACAAAGATCTTGAATGCATCCACTCTTTCCTAAGGAAATGCCATCAACTCATCATCATCCCCATACCATGCAAATGCCTTTTACAGCTGCAGAGCAGGTTTGAGCAGATGAATACAGCAACATATGAACACGTTTACCCTCCTTGGCCACAATTTGTCTTACTCTATGTTTTCTAGGAGCACATTTTGGGGTGGAAATGCCTTTATTCCATTTATATTTAGTCAATTATCTGGTTTAGCTTCCATTCTTACAACCTAATTAAATTCAGCACATCAACTCAGTTTAAGGCATAGCAGCTGTAGAGACTTCGTTTGTCTACTTGGAGAGAAAAAAGATAAGTTGGTACAGGGGTTTCCCATCTTGCGAATGCAATTCCCATTCATCTACATGCAATTGAATATGAGCATGGGATGGTATTCTGGACCTAATGTTAAATTCTGCTACTAAGCTATCATAGTTGAAATAATATACTCAACTGCAACTTTACATATTTTCCAGGAAAATGCAAATGATTGCTTTTAAAGGAATGACAACTCATTTGCCTGCAGATTTCATTCAGGATATTTAATTCTGAATTACTAGCCTATCACCCGTTAACTGCAATTTCTAATATCTTTTGACTCCCTCAAAGAGATTGAAAGAAACTCACAATTTGTTTCACTTAGAATTTACATTTTTTTTAATATTCTAGAAACCATGAAAGAAATTCTTGAGCCCTTAGCTCCTGTTTTTTTTTTTTTTTTTTTTTTTTTTGGTTGTTGTTAAATTGTAGAATATTAGAGTGTTTCAGTTTTACTGATTGTATTTGTTAATCATTCTTCTTCCACTACCGTTGTCTTTTCCCATCCTCTTGGAAGGGTGTAAGAGAAGACTCTATATCTCACCTATAGATGATTTCACCTGGAAGCTTAGCCTCCCTTCGTGACTACTGTTAAACACTGCCTTTGGTTGACGCCATAACCCACAAGAAATGATTGCATTCCTCCTGGATGTGGAGCGGGTGACATTGCAGATGTTACACTTCCCACATGGCTAAGCCACTGATCGAGATTAAAAATTCAAAAGACACCAAAGAGCCACGTTATTGTCCCCTTACAGGGAACTCTAGAAATACATGACCTAAATTGTTTCTTCTAAGCCTATTATCAGTTCCATTTTCAAGGTATCAACAGGATATCTTTCCATTGGTTCACAGGAAGACCAACGAGTGGCAAGAGAAAAATGTTTTCATTTGTAGTTTTTCTACAGATTCATGATATAGGTCAGCTTTTTTATTGTATATATTTAAGATGTACGTTTAAGGTATCTCTATATATGTATATATATATATATGTGTATACATAGTGAAATTACTAGTAGAGCCAAGAAAATTAACATATCCATCATCTCAGTTGCCTTTGTCATCATAATGGCACATAAAAATCTACTCTCTTAGCAAATTTCCATTATACAATACAGTAGTATTAACTATAGTTATCATGCTATACCTTAAGTCTCTAGATATTCATTCTACATAATTGTAACTTTGTACCCTTTAACCTACATCTCCCCATCTCCTCTTCCACTGCATCTGGTAACCAACTTTCTACTCTGTGTTACTATGTATTTGACCTTTTATTAGTGTCGACTTATGAGTGAGATCAAACTCTTTCACTCTCTCTTTCTTTCCCCCCCCTTTTTTTTTTTTTAAACAAGATCTCACACTGTTGCCCAGTCTGGAGTACAGTCACATGATTCCAGCTCACTGCAGCCTCAACTTCCCAGGCTCCAGGGATCCTGTTACATCAGTGTCCTTAGTAGCTGAGACTACAGGCATGCACCACCACACCTGGCTAATTGTTTCCCAGGTTGGTCTCCAACTCCTGAGCTCAAGTGATTCTCCCACCTCAGCCTCCCAAAGTGCTGGAATTATAGGTGCGAGCCACTGCTCCTGGCCTCTACGGTATTTTTCTTGCTGTGTCTGGCTTATTTCACTTAGCATAATTTCTTCCGGGTCCAATCATGTTGTTGCAAATGGCAAGATCTTCTTTTTAAGACTAAATAATATGCCATTTAATATGTATATCTATCACAATGTCTTTATTCCTTTAGCATGAAGAGAAAATTGAAAATTACTTTGAGAACTAGAAAAAAATGAACATTTGGGTTATTTTAGTGGTTAAAAAAATAAGAAAATGACTATAAAGACATGAACCAACTATCAAGGGATGTTTGGGTTGTTTCCATATCTTAGCTATTGTAAAAAATACAACAAAGAACAGATATCTCTATGGAGTGCTTATTTCATTTCCTCTGGGTGTATACCCAGAAGAACAATTGCTAGATAATATGGTAGTTCTAATTTTAATTGTTTGAGGAGCAGCCATTCTGATGTTATAATGGCTGCACCAATTTATATTCCCACTAACAGTGTACAGGCATTCCCTGAACTTTACTCTATAATTTATTTCCCAAATGAGATGGAAGTACATGGAATAAAGTAGTATTCAAGCCAGTTTAGTCTTCACATTCTAAATCACCCCTCTATGAAACCTCTCCAAATTACCTTTTCTCCCCATGTGGATCTGAATATGCTCCTTTGTTCCCAGTTGTCCTATATGTATCCAGCTTTACAGACACAGCATCTGTAAAGGACACTGTTGTCTTACACCAAAGTGTAGCAGTTAAGAACTCAGGGTTTGCACCTTTCCAGCTCTGCAGACTTGGGCTGGTAACTGAGCCTCTTTCACCCATAGTTTCTTTATCTAGAAAACAGGAGTGATGCATGTCTCATAGGATTGGTGTAAGGATTAAATGAATTGTAACTAGAAAATTGTTGGGAAATACCAAATATACTTATATAATTACTAGCCTCTGTAGGTATAAACAGTTTAATTACTTATAAGTTTACATGTCTGCATATATTAAAGAGGGCAAGACTTAGATTGTAGTTCATTTTCATGTCTGTAACACAGCACTCTGTTTAGTAGTTACATAAATAGTGATTGAATGAATGTACAAGTGAGTGAATAATCATCTCAAGTCTATCGTTTGTCAGGGAAAATTTCCAAATAGAGTTCTTTTTCCTTTAGAGGGTCTTTAAGATGGTCCCAGTGCCAGCCCAAGAAGAGCCAGAGCTAGATCTTCAAGGCAGCCTGGGACCCGGATCCTCCCCTCCAGATGCCTGGAGGTATCTCCTGGGACCATGATGGGTCTCAGTCATACCCCTTCATTCACTGGTTCGTGTCTTCATGGTCATTTTCTTTTTTTTTAACCACTGTAATAACCCTCATTATTTCTCATTATTTCTAATACTCAATGTAGTTTTAAATTTTCTCCCCACGCTCAAGAAGAGAAACGGAAATATGGCAAACATCTCCATGAACCCACATTTTCTCACATCTTTAGATCAAAAACTCTTATTCTTCAGATAAACAGGTTGTAAAATTTTCAGTGTTGAAGAGAATGAAATATGACATTTGCTTTTATTGATTCATTGCTTATTTTTGGCAGAAGTTATCCTTTATTCAGTTTCATCTCTTTATGTCTTACCACCTCTTTGTGAACTAGCCACTTGCCTTGAGGGTTTACAAATTCAAGATTTCTCAGCACGATTAGCCCTAATAGTACCCTTTCCTTCCAAGGTTTCCACATTATCCAAATACAGTATTATTTCTATCCCAATCATGTTTGAAGATTATTATTTTACATAGAAATAAATAAAGGGGAACCAATACAAAGTGGTAGAAAGACAGCTATGATTAATATGTTGGACTGGCCCATTATCAGACCCTCTAGATTTTACAGGTGGCTTTCTGATCAGAAATCTCGGGTGAGAAATAGGAAGAATGATGGCCTTAGTTAAATCCTCTATCAATATGACAGGTTAAAAAAAGACATATGAGTTAGAAGCACCTCTCCTTTGGTAACCCTAAGTGTTTTAGTTTTTCAGATGGCAATTTATGACTTTCTATAGCTTTTTCTTGAGATGAATTTGTGACCAGTTGGATAGTGATAGAAATACAGGACTTGCTAAAAATTACAAAGTGTTTATGGCAGTTCTGGCAAATATCCTCTAGATCACCAGATAATGCCAAGACAGCAATATTATCCATAACTAGTTGCCTACTAAGAACCAGGGGAATGGGGGCATGGACTGAAACTTTGCCATAGACATCTTTGCTATTCTGGACTGTTGGTTTGCTTCCTAGTGTACTTCTGCTTATCCTTTCTTCCCTTTGGTTTCATTGAGATCTTCAGCCACTGAGTTCTATCTTGGTGCATTCCAGCTACACCCCAAAAGAAGAACAAGAATGAATAAGCCATCCATCTCTGAATGTAGAGCAGGTTGGAAAATGATAACCTTATTCATTATTATTACTTGTTACATTTCTGAATTTGTGTTATCTGTCATTAGATAGCTACCACAGCCTTCATTCATTCATCTCTGTATCAGTTTAATAATTTGTTCAATGAATATCAGAAAGAACAGGATCACATCCAGATTTTACCACTTACGGGCTGTGTGACACTGGGTATGGTTATTAACCCCATGGAACCTCATCTTTAAAGTTCAAATGATGGTAACTAACTCATGAGGTTGCTAGAGGATTAAATGAAGTACCATATTTAAAGCTTCTGGCGTGGGTGCTGAGATATAGCAGATAAGAGATGGTAGTCAAAAAGAATGTGTCTTACTTTTTTTATGGTATATATAGAGTGACAACTTTCAATACAAATAGTGTCTGTATATATGCAGTCTTAACATGGCATTTTAAAATTTCATTGTAGACTTTAAAAAACCTAACAAATTGGATTTCAGCCTCTCTTACTATATTAGAAAATAAAAGAAGATTAAAATGAAAAAAAGTTTTCCTTTTAATCAATCTGTTAATAAAAAGTTAAGTACTGAGATTCCGTTGACATAAAAAATAATTGAAAATTTATAGGCAAATTCTTGAAATAGAAAGTCACTTTTTTTTTCCTCATAAGAGGACAGTTTAGAGGATTTAAAAAGCAATCAAAGTTCTCATGTTTTATATTATCAATTCAAATCGACCGAATTTTCATCATCATCCTCCTCCCTCCCTCTTTCTTTCTGATAGTCTACATTTGTGGAATAGAGAGATTTTTGTCTTTCAAATTCTAACCCTCAGGATTTTTGCTAGGCACAAGTTAAGACCTGTATTGTTTTCTCCTAACAGTTCCTATGACATTTTTTAAAGTATTTACTTTATTCTAGTATGTCCATTCTGTTGATCTTCAAAGTACCTGTGTCTCTAGGTGACATCTGTATTCCACCAATTTTGAAGACTCTTCTGACTGGATTTAGCAGGGGATTTGTAGAGTGCGGGGCTTTGACTGGGCCCAGGTCCTTTGCCAGCCAGGCATAGCTTGTCCATATGAGGGCAGATATTGGAAAGGAGGAGGAGAGTTATGTTCTACAGCACTTTCAGAAGCTCGAGAATACCTTGGCAGAGCCAAGCCTTCTGCTTAGGGAATGGCTAGCAGTAACAGAGCATGATACCTGAGATCAGGTACATAGTCAAGAGTTAGGTTAAAAGTCTTGAATATTAACCTGAAAAAGAAAGATTTGGCAGCACAGTGTATCTTATAGTCCCAGGAAAAGAGCCAGTTGACATGTTCTGTGAGACTTCAGAAAACTGTACCATGTGAAAATAGAAGCATTTCTAATCATAATTATATTTTGAGTAATCTCTTCATAGTAGAATGAGTCCCCCAACACTGGATGTACTAAAGCCAAAGGAAGGGCCACCACTTTTCAGAGTTATTGAAGGAATTCACCCATCAGATACGTTTTGGTTTTGATAACTGCTAAATTCTCCTCTGTCTTAGAAATTCGGTGATTGTTCAAACTAGATCCGTTTCTCTACCTTATTTTCAAAGGGCAGTGGTTCTCTGGTTCACCAAATAGTTTTCCCTCTGGAATTTTTGAGAAGCAATAGAAATCCAGGGCATTTAAAGGTGATGATTAATTAGTATATTAATTCTTAGATAAATGTCCCCAGATAATTTTTTAAATGATGAAATTTGTATCAAAGACATTATTTATTTTAGCATCATTTTGATTTCTTCTACTTTGTTGCTGGGGTTGGAGTAAAAGAGGGACAAATGGAGACCATATATAATTCCCAAATGAAAAAAAATAAGCAACAATACACTGAATTTTCTTAGAGTAAACATAATGCTATGCTGGGTTGTTATAGCATTTACAGTGCTCATCTTTCCTTACACTTGAATGACTTCCTCCTGGATCTGAAACACCTTCCTCAAGAGCATCATCACAGGACTGTTAAAAATCCTAACATGTTACAATTTTACTACCTTTCTTCTTCCAGTATTCCAGCTTGGAGAATTTGCACAGCCCTGGTTAATTAATGTTGAACTTTTCAGGGTATCTGTGAATCATGGTGGGGGGTGGGGTTGGGGACTAGAATTTAATTAAAGGCACAAGCTACATGGGGATTGTGAATTCACAGATTCCAGAAGGGAGACAGCCATTCTAGGGACACTGCTAATAGGGAGTAAGCAGGGTGACAAAGTGTGCAGGAACTGAAGGAAGATGACATTCAAAGGTCTAAACAGGGGAGAAGAAAAACAAAGAGATCAGCATGTTACAGCTGAGCCTTTTCAAATGCACGGTGATAACAGATATGTGTTGTGTGTGTGTGTGTGTGTGTGTGTGTGTGTGTTATGCACAGTGGCTTGAAGGTAGCAGCCTTTTCCCCTGATAGAAATTTGATGATGGCAGCAACAAAACCTAAACAGAGAATAATTAAAGAGTAAGGGGGTAGTTAATGAAATAAAAATAACTTTAAAAGGATGAAAAGAAATTGTTGTTAACACACCATGTGGTTAACCTATGAACCTAGCTGCTGTGGAAACATAATAACACAGAGTCAGCTCCTGCAATGCAAATAAGCCACTTCCTGGGTAGAAATGGGGCTCTTTGGAAAAAGATTAACTTTTCTGTCCACAGGGGTATTATTTAGCTCACTGGAATAGTAATTTGACAAATGGTGCCTTTATGGCCCAAGTGAATGCTACTGGTTTCTGCTAAAAGGACAGGTGCTACAAACCCACGAAGAAAAACATTCTTGCATACTTGCCCCCCCTCAGCATAAGGACAACTTTGAGCCCGTTCATTTTTGAGAGTTCCAGCAGTGGAAAGAAAGCTCTAAAGTTTGGTAACCTGTTGACTCACACAGAGCAGAATTTCAAGCGTAGTTGAGAAAACATTTCTCCAAGAGGGTGCTGCTTATCTGCTTTGGCCACATTGGATTTTAGAATCTTAACTGTTCTTGTCACTTTGGTCCTGGTTCAAGTTAAAAGAGTTTCTTCTACTTGGGACTTGAATTAGGTGAAGACTGACGGACATTTATTTACTTACCAAAATACACAACATACATGTTGCAGTTAGTTCCTCCTTACAGAGGAGCTGGTAAGCACTTTAGCCAGGTGGGGCTAAGGGAATTTTCACAGTTCTGACTGTATGAGGATTCCTGTTTCTTTGTTGTCTTATTTTATGCATCATCCACTGATTCTCATCTAAACCCCAGGCCATTTTGCATGAAAATAGTCCTTCTATAAATAAAAAATTTAGACCAGAAGCAAAGGAGCCTCCATCTCTCTGCTGACAATTATTGCTCAATGTTCAAAGTTCTCAAGACTTATCTCTTCCTATTGCAATCCCTAATATACCCGTATATAGACACATTTAGATCTGAGGATGCTTGAGCTTAAAGAGAGTAAGCTCTTGTTTGGTACAAGCTCTGCATAATACCTCTGAGCTGTCTCCCTGCTTTAGAATGCAGCGGTACAAGTTTTTTTTTTTTACAGCACTCTGATTTTAGCCAAGGAACTAACAACCTTTGTGTAATGCACTAGCTAAAATAGTCTCCTTTATCGTGTAAAAGTCATCCATTCACGCATTTATTTATTTACCAAGTGCCTACTATGTTTCAGAAAGGGTTGTGAAGGGAACAGCTAAGACAAGGTCCTTGTTCTCATGCATGTCATATTTTAATGAGAGGAGACAGATCATACTTTAATTGGTAAATTATAGTCAATTGCCAACAGCAGTAAGTGCTAGAGAGGAAAGGACCAGAATAAGGGCAGGAGGTAGTTTTGAGAGGTGACAATGTGCTAGCAGCCCTCCCTCGCTCTCGGCCCACCTTCAGCCTCGGCGTCCGCTCTGGCCGCGCTGGAGGAGCCCTTCAGTCCGCCTCTGCGCTGTGGGGGCCCCTCTCTGGGGCTGGCCAAGGCCGTCTCCCTCTGCTCGCGGGGAAGTGTGGAGAGAGAGGCAGAGGCAGGAGCCGGGGCTGCACTGGGCGCTGGCGGGCCGGCTCGGGTTTGGGCTCCATGGGCCCCGCACTCGGTGCTGCCGGCCAGCGCCTGCTGGGCTTGATCGAGGACTAGCTCCCTCTGGGCTGCCAGAGTGCCCTGCTAGGTGCCAAAGTCCCGCAGCGAGTGCCATTGAGAGGTGAAGCCGGCTGGGCTTTTGGGTCGTGTAGGGACCTGGAGAACTTTTCTGTCTAGCTAAAGGTTTGTAAACACCCAATCATCAGTCTGTGTCTAGCTAAAGGTTTGTAAACGCACCGATCAGCACTCTGTGTCTAGCTAAAGGTTTGTAAATGTACCAATCAGCACTCTGTGTCTAGCTAATGGGGTAGGGGACTTGGAGAACTTTTCTGTCTAGCTAAAGGATTGTAAATGCACCAGTCAGTACTCTGTGTCTAGCTAAAGGTTTGTAAATGCACCAATTAGCTCTCTGTCAAAACAGACCAATCAGCAGGATGTGGGTGGGGCCAGATAAGGGAATAAAAGCAGGCCACCGGAGCCAACAGCAGCAACCCGTTGGGTCCCCTTCCACACTGTGGAGGCTTTGTTCTTTCGCTCTTTACAATAAATCTTGCTGCTACTCACTCTTTGGGTCTGTGCTGCCTTTATGAGCTGTAACACTCACCGCAAAGGTCTGCAGCTTCACTCCTGAAGCCAGCGAGACCACAAATCCACCAGAAGGAAGAAACTCTGAACATGTCCCAACATCGGAAGGAACAAACTCCGGACACACCATCTTTAAGAACTGTAACACTCACTGCAAGGGTCCGCGGCTTCATTCTTGAAGTCAGCCAGACCAAGAACCCACCAATTCTGGACACACTTTGAGTAGTGTGGTTGGAGAAGGTCCTTGGGAGAAGACAACATCACACCTGAAATGAGAGAGATGAGAAGGAGCCAGTGATAACAGACCTGGAAGAAGAGAATTCAGGACAGAGGGAGCAGAAGGCTCTAATGTGGAAACAAGAAGGCCAGAGTACCCAGAGCAGAATGAGAAGGGGAAAATCAGGAAGGAAGCATATGTGGTGGTTCACTGAGAGCAATCATTGACAGTCTCACCCATGTTCTACAAAATTTCACTTCATGATTAAAACAAATTATATCTCAGTCTTTGCCTAAGACATGTATTAAATAACAGCAATACAAATAATAAACATATTAAGTCCATTCTGTGTTCTAGTCACAATATTAAGTATTTTATATATATTATTTAATCTTCACATTAGTGCTAAGAAGCAGTGATGAAACCAAGATTTTAAAATATTAACCAATTTCCCAAGACTAAACACAGCTAGTAAGTTGCACGACCTGGATCAATTCTCCATTGGCTTGTTTCCAAAGCCACAGGTTTACTTTAACATATACAGCTTTTATAGGACTAACATTGTGTTCTATGTGTCAGTCACTAAATTGGGTATTTTACACACATTATCTTAATATATAAAACAATTATATGCAGCAGATGTTATTACCATGATACTGCAAATGAGAAAACTGAGAAATAGAACATTCAAAGGATTTGCTCACAGCCAAATAATGGTAATTGTCAGTGTTAGGATTTAGACTGATTTCTGTGTGATCTGTAGTCCTTTCTGTTCAACACTACATGTACCTGCCTTCCCGTGGTATCATTGACTCAGTTCTGAAACCTAGGTCTAGGTTGCAGGAGAACTAGCTTGATAAGGATGGGCTATAGAGCCAAAATTTAAGCCATGCTTTGTCTTATCTGCATAATTTTATGTTCCCAGTCAGGTAAAACCTTACCCATTTATCTTTATTTCCTATCAAATGCAGACTTCCCTATGAGCTGTTGCTTGGTAAGTTCCAACTCGATATGATGTCACCACTGGGTGGACCTCCATGGCACCCGTCTCACTCTGCCTTGGTTCCAGTTATTTTTGTATATGCTTCATTGATTATTTCTACTCACTTCCCAGAAATGTTCCCTTTCCCTGAGAAATATAGTTGTGTCTCCCTCACTGATGCATCCTCTGTAACATCTAGCTGTTTAATGTGTCACTCAGAATAAGTGCTCAATAAATATTTATCAAAGTAGCTGATGTTTCAGGAAGTATAGGAAGCAAACCACCTCTTCTGTTCTACTCTTGGATTCAAGAACTTAAGAGGATTTTGTTGGAAATCCACAAAGAATATTTTAAACCAGACACATAATAAGACTCTCTTTTGAGATGAGAGAAACCAACAATAGTAAAAGATGGGTGGTAACAGAACGGTGCTGTTTGCCACCAGCTGATGTTCTTCTTGCCTCCTGGAAAGACAGAGCCAGAAGTCTTCCATCACTTCTTGGGACGAGCCAACTGGCCTGTTTTAACCTATATTACTTGAGTTTTGGCTACCAAAACTCTAGGCATTCACTTGGGCCCCCACGAAGCTCTGCCATCTGACCTTTCAGCACCTTCAACTCTATCCAGTCTCACTCCTGCTGTACTAACAAACATTCCATAAACACAAAACCAAAACAACTTAAAAAAAGAAAAAGATCTTAGGCTGTCCCTACAACTTCTGCTATCCTCACAAAAGAGTGTTACTCCAATGAGGCAAAAGTCCATCACAAGAAATGATTTTTCTACGGAAACAGCTGTGATTGGAGCAAGATACAAGATAAAACATGTTGTGGTCCAGTTCAAGGAGAAAACAGGGTGGCTAGCCTTAGCAATCCTACCGGCAGACTTACTTCTGCACACTTCATGCTACTATCTATCCTGTGTTGTCTAAGGCTGTATAATGTCGAGAGACGGGCTAGTCCAGGAATCATGACAGCAAATGAGGGAGAGAGAGAGAGAGAGAGGAGACAGAGAGATGGCTCTTGCAACCTTTCCAATAGCTTTTGATAGGTTACATATGGAAAAAGCCTCATATTGACATCAGGTTTACTTAGGTTCAAGTGAAAATAATGTCTTTAAAATAAATTATCTCTTTTGATGAAGGAGGTCCTTTTTGTTTTTTGATACCATGTTGCTTTTGGGAAAACATGCCTGAAAGTAGGCGAGTTTCTTTAAAGCAAGAACTGTAAAACTCATAGAAACATGAAGTTGACTTGATCATGCCCATTTTATAAATAAAGGAATGGAGCCTCAAAGTGGTTAAGGAACATGTCTACAGTATTTTACCCGTGAGCTATATGCCCTCTGGGTTTCTCCTCATCCATCTGCCCCCAACACCTATGCTCTTTCCTCTTTCCTTTACTGTTTCTGGGCATATCAAAGCTAAACTTAACAGCACCGATTTCACATTTAACAAAAGAAGAGGAACCTACTGACCAACCTTTCCCCATCCCCACCACGCCTACCCTCGCCAGACTCTGGTAATCATTACACTACTCTGTAATTCTAAGATCGACCTTTTTAGATTCCATATATGAGTGAGATCTTGAGGTATTTGTCCTTCTGTGCTTGGCTTATTTCACTTAACATAATGCTGTCTGGGTTTACCTTTGTTGCAAATGATGTTCTGGTGTTCTGTTGCACAGTAGGGTAACTATAGTTAACAATATTGTATCATTCAAAACAGCTAGAAGAGAGAATTTTGAATATTCTCACCACAAAGAAATGACAAGTGTTGGAGGTGATAGATATGCTAATTGCCCAGATTTGATCATTATACAATATACACAGGTATGGAAACGACATCACATTGTACCCCATAAGTATGCACAATGATTATGTGTCAATTCAAAACAAAATAAACATAAACAGGAGAGAAGCATGAGCTAAAAAGAAAACCAGTAAGCAAATGCGCTCACTGAGTCAGATCATTTTACGCCTCTTGATCGGACTTTGATTGTGGGAACATCAGGCTACAACTCTTGCCTGAATCCACAGACATGGAAGGCAAGAGAAATGATTTAAGCCTATGCAATCATCCAGGAATGGAAAGTGGGAATGGGGTTCACCAAATGTACTAGTTTTCCAGGGCTGTTGTAACAAAGTGTCACAAACTGGGTGGCTTAAAACAAGACTTATTTTTTCCCTATTCGAAATGCTAGAAGTCTATGATAAAGCCAGGGCCACGTTCCTGCTGAAGACTCTGTAGAATCCTTCCTTGCCTCTTCATAGCTTCTGGTATGTGCCATCCACCTTTGGTGTTCCTTGGCTTGCAACTATATCACTCTAATCTCTGCCTGTGTCATCAAATGGCGTTTTCCCTGTATGTCTGTATTTGTCCATTCTCATGCTGCTTTGAAGAAATACTGGAGACTGGGTAATTCATAAAGGAAAGAGGTTTAATTGACTCGCAATTCCACATGGCTGGGAAGGCCTCAGAAAACTCAAAATCATGGTGGAAGGGGAAGCAAACACATCCTTCTTCACATGGAAGCAGGAGATAGAAGTGCAGACCAAAGCAGGGAAATGGTCCTTATAGAACCATCAGATCTCACAAGAACTCACTCACTATCACGAGAACAGCATGGGGGAAGCTGCCCCCAAGACCTAGTGACTTCCTACTGGGTCCCTCCCATGACACGTAGGGATTATGGGAACTACTATTCAAGATGAGATTGGGGTGGGGCACAGCCAAACCACATCGTTGTCTGTCTTCACATGGTGTTTCTTTTTTCTTATAGGAACACCAATCATTTTGAGTTAGAATGCATTCTAATGACATTATCTTAATTCAATTACATCTATAAAGATCTTATTTCCAACTAAGGCCACATTTGCAAGTACTAGGGATTTAGACTTCAACATATCTTTTTGGAGACACAATTTAACCCATAACTCCAAGTTATAACTGTACTTCAGAATATCAGTACGACGGTGCCCCTAATCAACAAATATATTGTCACCAATATGCAGCAGTCTGGGAGAACATTCAGGGATTTAATTTTTCTGACACACAGCCTGTGAGTTCTTTTTGTTTTTGTTTTTGTTTTTTTCAGCACATCACACTCTGGCTGTCATTATCAGTTCCCCATAAACTGTGATAATTTTTGTGTCACATAGTGTGTTTGGGTTGGCCTCTGATGAAATGAAGCCCAAGTACTTGCTCTTCCAGACACTTAACCCAGGGCAAAAACACAGAGACCTAAATGCCTTCTCTCAGATTTTTTTTTATTATATTTCCAGTGAGCAGAAACATTACAGATGTGAGACTTGTCCTAGAAATCAGAGTATTTCCTCAGGGAAGCATTATCACTGTTCAGATATTACTAAGAAGTGTAAAATGCTGGAGGGCAATTGCATCCACACCATCCTCTGCCCATCACTGCAGAGGGAGAAAGGAGAAGGCCATGGTGGGGATGCAGCAAGACCCCAAGGTCTAGGCTCCTCTGCCAAAGGAGCATGGATGACCAATTTGGAAAGAACACTTGAGAACCTCTGCTCTGTCCTCTTCACTTTACTAGTGAGAAAGCTAAAGCTCAGAAAGGATAAATGACTTGACTAAGCTACTTATTGGAAGGTGGGTGATTAGGATGTAGCATAGGGGTAAGACTGTATAACCAGCCGACACTGCTTTAAATGATAAAGCATTGAGTTGTTTTGTTTTAATGGTGTACAAGTCAAAATTGTTCGAAGATTGAGAGTGGAGCCAGAAAGCCTGGGTGTAAATCCTGGCTCCTTCACTTACAAGCTGTGTGATTTGGGGCAAATCAGGTAACCCCTTCCTACTTCTGTTTCATTGTCTGTAAAATGGATATTATAATAATGTTTACTTCATAGAGTTGATGTAAAGGTCAAATTCATAATATGCTAAAAGTACTTGGAACATTGCCTTACACAGATCAAGTGTTAAAGAAGAATTGATATTATTATTATTATTGTTATTGTTATTATTCTTATTATCTTTGAGTTCATAATCAGGGTGTCCTGAATATACTACACCCAGGAATGGAAGCCCCACCACATTGTAAAGACACATTCACTTCCCCTAAACCTCCGCATATTTGAGGTGGTTGTAGCAATAGTGGAGGGAGAACAGCAAGGATGGGCACAATGCTTACAGTCACCCAGCAGTGTAGGAGAGGGGGGAATCCTACTGCACACACTCCCAGACATGGTGGAGGTCCTCAATCACTGCAGAGAAGACTATTGTGGGAATGACAGCAAACATGTAGCTCATCAAGAAAATCAGCTGACTTATTAGTTCTTCTGGATCTGGTTGGAGTCCCTGACCCCAGAGCTAAATTATAAATGTTATTTTGTTGTAATTTTGATGCTCTAAGAAACTGATGGAAGATATAGAAAAGTTCTTTTTTTTTTTTTTTGAGATGGAGTCTTGCTCTGGCACCCAGGCTGGAATGCAGTGGTGCCATCTCGGCTCACTGCAACCTCCACCTCCTGGGTTCAAGCAATTCTCCTGCCTCAGCCTCTTGAGTACCTGGGATTACAGGTGTGCACCACCATGCCTGGCTAATATTTTTTTTTTTTTTTTTTTTTTTAGTAGAGATGGGTTTTCAACATGTTAGCCAGGCTGGTCTCAAACTCCTGACCTCAAGTGATCCACCTGCCTCGGCCTCCCAAAGTGCTGAGATTACAGGCATGAGCCACCGTGCCTGGCCCTGAAAAGTTCCTCCTATATTATACATGCCCATACTCTATACTAGTTTTTCTCTCTTAAAGCTACATTGCCATCTCTTGTATTATCCATGCATTTGTCACCTGCCACTTGTCCCCCATGCCCCTCCTTTCTAGCCTGTGGTTTATAACATGCTGTAAGTCTGGAAACCAAATAATCATGTTTATTAGACTTGTATGTAAATCAAACCTAATGCTACTTTCCTTTGTTGTTTTCCTTGATAATGTGGTCTTTTAAAAGAGTAAAATTTGAACTAGGATTTATGAAATCTAGGTTTAAGTTTGAGTTCTTTTTCTACTTATATGATCTTATTCGAGTCTCCCGACTTCTTTGGATAAAGCCCAAAACACCATTTTACAGATGAGAAAACTGACAGAGTGACGTGTGGATAGAACAGAGGAGAAAAGGAATTGAAAATTCAGGTCTGTCAAACTGTAATACCCAGGTTCTTTCTGTTTGATAACACCATTTTCAAATGTTGAGAATGACTAAAGAAAGACATAGGCATTTGTAATGATTAGGTATTTATATGTTTTCAATAATGAATCTTGGTATAAAAACATATTTGTTCATCTAACTGTATTTTTCATGCAGCCATTTCAGTCAGTATCACCATCTAGGTTTCCTCTAGGGACCACATATCAATGACTCTTAAAATCACTGTTGTGCAAGGTGAGTGGGAAAGGAACAGGATGGTAGAGTTTGGATTGGGGAACAGACTTTGAGCACTGAACAGCAGGCAGCATTGCTGTTGGCAGAGTAACGGAGAAGGCGCTGAGGCTTACCCATGCCATCATGGCAAAAAATAGCACGGAAACAGCTGGTGAGCTGTCAGAATGATCTTAAGGAGAAAATGTGAAATGTCTCTGCTTGGTGCATTAATCGAGAGTTATTTGGACAGAACTGAATTGCCAGGGGAGGAACAAGCAAGGTGGTAACTCACCCTTCCCTGCCCTTTCATCTCTCTGTAATATGGTTCTATGTCTTGGGCCTCCTTCACATACACACTCCCCTAGTTGTCCATTACTCCCGCCCTCTCCGTCTTACTCACACCTAGAGATATATGTGCACACATCCAAAGAGATAACAGAAAAAAATGCATTTGAAATGCTTACAGATATTTCAAGACAAAATCTAAAGAGATATTGGACAGATTAACAATTATGACTTTTTTAAACTTTTATTTTAGGTTCATGTGAAGGTTTGATATATAGGTAAACTCGTGTCACCGGGCTTTGTTGTACAGATATTTTATCACCTGGTATGTAAGCCTAGTACCCAATAGTTATTTTTTTTCTGCTCCGCTCCTTCCTCCTACCCGCCACCCTCAAGTAGACCTCAGTGTCTGTTTTTCCTTTCTTTGTGTTGATGAGTTCTGTAGAAATCTTTGTGATTAGCTGTAGTTGAGTACTAACGTGGCTTTGTTTTTTTTCATGGAGTTGTTTAAATATGTGTCCTGATTAATTTTTTTAACTGTTATACTAAGACTTTGTCACCATCAATGAATTCCGTGAAGGGTTGAAGGCGAGAAGTGCAGGAAAGGAAAACACACAAATGAGAATGTCAGTCTTGACCGCTGGATGAACTTTTTTCTGCCGTAGACGATGAAACAAATTGGGGGCCAACCTCTTGAATCAAATTGCAAAGTAACTTTCTGCTGGGAACAGTTTGAGTAACCCGAAGTAGCTAAGGTCATAAATATTTTTATGGGTGGCTAAGGAAAGAGCATTTGCAGCCACGGAATCGGGTGTTGTTCTTTTGGGTATGACCTTGAATAATAGAGGCTGCTAACTTTTGGCTTCTGTTTCAGATAATAAATCTCCCTCTTCCCCACCCCCACCATCAGCCCCAAGGAAAGATGAATGACTCAGGTGCTTCAGAGACTTCCCAAGAAGTGGTTTCAGTATATGCAGCAAGTGGACATTTAGAGTGGCACAGTTATCCATATAGGAATATTGTTGAGGCTGTTCATCTTGTCCCTGTAGTGTAATTCTTTGGAGTAGAAAGCAAACAGCAATAATATGTCCAATAAATGAAATAAGGAAATGAAGAGAAAATTTACATAAGCCAGGGAGGCCAACTCAATTTTCTAAAGTAGTGAATTGACTTTTTTTCCTTGGATTTTGAAATAAATGGCAATAAATCTAGTTGTGGGGTAGAGTTCTTTGCTTTCAGTGATAGCTTAGGAACATTCTGCAGATTGTTAGGATTGCTTGTATGTGGTTTTAAATGAATGAGGCTGTTTCTATACGGCTATTTTCAGCAATTCTATGATCTAAATGTTTTAGATTCAGGCAAATAAATACATATCTATATTGGGAGATAAGGTTTTTGCTCAAACAAGCAATGAGTAGTTTTCCCATTCCTGATGTCTGCACTATCTTGACCACTACCAAGAAACACTTTTTGCACCATGATGTGGAAACCATGTATTTCTTATCATCTTGATGCTGTTGCTCATTTTGCTTAAGTTTTAAAGATTTGGCCTTTCTCTTTTTATGTTGATTACCGGGAGTGTCTTTGCAAAGTCCTTTATGCAGTACTCAAAGTATCTCCATGCCATTTAGCTCCTATAAAGAAAACAAGTTTTTAGCCTTCTTGGGAAATTAAGTTTCCTACAAAATATATGCTCTTCAAAAGCTCTCTCGGCTTCATTTCAAGCATGGAAAGCTTGCTGGTGACTTTTGTTCTACTTGATATGGCCTATCCATTCTTAAGTGAGGCTGAGTACAAACTGCATTACCCTGATGTAAAGGAAACAAAAATAACTCTAACCACGAATTAACTAACAGCAAAGAGACTGATAGTCTTAAATGGCAAGAATATTTCCATGGTCTGGTTTCTAGAGAACACTACCAGGGGCTTGAAGGTAAGTAGCGTCTACTGGAGGCTAAGGGAAGCTAAACATCACTTAAGTTTTCTTCTGTATTATCAGTTGTTGTTTAGAATAAATTATAATCACTACTTTTTTTTTTTTTTTTTGACGGAGTCTCGCTCTGTCTCCCAGGCTGGCGTGCAGTGGCACAATCTTGGCTCACTGCAACCTCTGCCTCCTGGGTTCAAGCGATTCTCCTGCCTCAGCCTCCTGAGTAACTGGGATTACAGGTGCGCGCCACCTCGCCCGGCTAATTCTTCTGTATTTTTAGTAGAGATTGAGTTTCATCATGTTGGTCAGGCTGGTCTCGAACTCCTGACCTCGTGATCTGCCCACCTCGGCCTCCCAAAGTGCTGGGATTACAGGCGTGTGCCACCGCGCTCGGCCTCTTCTTTACTATAGAGTAAAAGTTGTATGGTCGTTTTCTTGCATTTGGGTCACAGCTTCAGAAGGTTATTACCAATCAGAAAAAGTTTTTGAGTCTTTTATTTCCTAAAACTGAGTGTATTCGTTATTGTCTAATGAGACTGCATAACAAACCACTGAAATTCAGTGGCTTATCATACCAAATATTTATGCCCATGTTTACAGGCCTGCGGGTTGACTGAAATTTGGCTTATCTCCCCTGGGCTCAGCATGTTGGCTCTCCTTTGGACTGCAGGTCAGCTAGGATTGGCTCCAGGCTGGGATTAGGTTCAGATATGCTCCATGCATGTTTTTTTCTGGGGCTCAAACTGAAGGGGACAGTGTCTATCCAGGGCTTAGTCTTTCATGGTACATTTCTGCAGCACACAAAGGCTCCCTCCAAATGCAGCAATTCCTTCCTCAGCGGCACTAGTCCAGACAGAGGCACTTTTGGTGGTTGCTTGAGTTCTCCCAGTTGTTCTCCTTTCATTTTGCAGGTCAATCTGCTTCATTGTAGGAATATTCTAATGGAGAAAAAATTCTATCATTATTCAAAATATCCCTCCTTATACATACTTTCCCACTGCTTGCTTGAAAGTCTATACTCAGAAAGGTTACTATGTGATTTTTCTTTTTTTTTTTTTTTTTTGAGACGGAGTCTCACTCTGTCACCCAGGCTGAAGTGCAGTGGCGCAATCTTGGCTCACTGCAAGCTCCGCCTCCCGGGTTCGCGCCATTCTCCTGCCTCAGCCTCCTGAGTAGCTGGGACTACAGGCCTCCGCCACTACGCCCGGCTAATTTTTTGTATTTTTAGTAGAGGTGGAGTTTCAACGTGTTAGCCAGGATGGTCTTGATCTCCTGACCTCGTGATCACTTTGGGAGCCTCGGACTCCCAAAGTGCTGGGATTACAGGTGTGAGCCACTGCGCCCGGCCATGATTTTTCTTTATGGGACAATACCGCGTGATCACAGCATTCACATTTCTCCCTCCAAGTCCTTGCTTTTCTAGTTTCTGTAATCATTCCTCAGGTGACATAAAAGTATTTTCAGAAGTTTTGCCATTTTCATCACACAATATTGTGGACAAATTAAAGCCTATTGATGACTTTATTAAAGCATCAATTTGTAGGGTATTTACTACAAATTAGGATTCTCTGCATTTTGCCTGACTCCTGCAGAGCACAGAGATCATTCTTGTCTCCAATAGCAACACTCTTCTATTAATCAATCAAGAGCTGACATGAATGTTTTTATAGAGATTCTGTTCCACTTAGAGATACAATTAAACCCCTGGCCATGTAGTATCCCCAGCTCTTCTTCTGAAATCCCATTTTGACCAAGCCATCCAAATTATACACTTATTGTAATTGTTTCTTTTCCATAAATGAATTTACATTCATCTTAATTCACATTCTTTGAGATTTTTTCTCTGTTTCCAAGTCTCTTCACAGCATTTGTATTCTGTCATTCAATACATCCCCTCCAATACATCATATCACATTCATATGTGATATGAATGAACTTGTAACAATATCTCTCTTTTTTTTTAATTCAAGCCACTGATACAAATATTGACCAGGTAGGTTGTAAAGGACATGGTTCTGTGGCCAGCCCTGCAAGATCTCCTTATCTGTTTAATACACCATGTATATAATGTGTAAGCATTCCTCAATTTTCTTCATGGTGGCATCAGAGATATCACTGAAGACCTGTGTGATGCTTTGCTGTGATTTTTATTCCCTGTTCACGCCATTCTCCTGATTTCCTGCATAGTAATAACTATATTCTCAAGAAGATGAGATTAGTTTGATGTGACTGTTCTTTGTGAAGCTGTACTAGCTAATTGCATTTCCTCTTAGTTTCTAAAACCCAGAAGTCCCAAAGTCAAATGCTTTGCAGCCAGGCAAGTAACAAATGTCTAGATCAGGAGCTGGGTATTATTCGTCATTTTGTGAACAGAAATATATATTCTCTGAGTAGAAGACTCTGCCAGCAGAACAGAATTCTTCTGCTAGCTAATTTCACTAGCCATCATATGATTTATCTTCTAAAGCAGCTTACTGCTCTGTTATTCGTGTGAACTCATATCCTTTCCCATTTGGAAAGTCAAGGCCATATTGGTACACCTCTTATCACAAGTTTAGTAGAGACCACGAAGATGCCAGTTTAGTCCCAACTCACTAAATCTCCTCTACAATGTCTCTAAAAATTATCCAATAGTGTTTTTTAAAATATACATCAAATTATGCTATCTCACCACATCACAGTATAGCTGCTACTATTCCTCCTGTCTTCTTGTCTCAGAGGAAAAATTTGCTTATCCCCTTCCACAGTTGAGTCTACCTAGGTCCTTGGCCTCCTGCCCTTTTATCTTTTCTGGGATCTCATGCCATCTGTTACCTCATCTCTATTTTATCTGTTATAATTCCTCTCCTCTGCTTCTTCCTCAGCTGCTTAGAACATATGGAAATATATGTAAGATTTTGGGGTTTTTTCTGGTCATTTTGCTCAATGACTTCCTAATACCAACTGAAGAGAGTTTATATTTCTTAATACAACATTGAAAGCCTAACATGATTTGGCCTCAACCTACCTTTTTTTATCCAGTAAAATTCATTTCTCTCTAATGTATACTATATTCCGGCCAAACTAATCCACTGATTAGACTTCATTTTCCTTTTAATTACTGATTTTTGCTGTGCTAGTCCTGCTGCTTAGAATGTTATTTCCTTAACCTTATTTCTATTTCCTCCATTTGTTGAAATCCTAGATGTCCTTCAGAACTCAGCCTCTGAGTCACCTCTTGCAAGAAGCCTTCCTTGCTTTCCCTAGCAAAACAACAATTTCTACTGAAACCCTGTTGAATTTTGTCTCCATTATTGCCTTTACCACCTTCTATGTTTTAACAGCTATTTTGACTATGTCTTATCTTATCTACCCAATTGTAAACTTAATGAATACCCACACTGTGTCTTGTTTATCTTTATATCTTTAGATTGCAACACAATTCTTTGCACATAGTGTGTGCCAAAAAATCTCTATTGATTGATGGTGTAATTCTGTTATTTATTAATAATGATCAATCTAATTATTTATCCAAATCAACCCAATGCCCTGTATTTTTGGACAATTACCCTTGAGATTTTTATAAACCAAATTCACCCCATGTAAAACAAATGACCTTAATTTTTATCTTATGTGTAATGGCTAATTGGCTAAGTTTCTTTCATAAATATTACATATGTACTATTTTTTATCTCTATAAGTGTTCTAATTTGTTTGTCTAGGTGAAGAAACAGAGGCTAAAAATAGTTAAATAAAAAATTACCTGTTTCAGAGCTTGAAAGTCAGATCTGTCCATGGAAGTCTCCTGAGAGAAGAAGGTTTGGGGATGCATATAATGAGAGCAAAGTACTGGATAAAAAGATGTCTGGGTCTATTTTTGGCTGTTGTTTAAATTTACTTTGTGACTGAAGGAAGTTTATCTGAGGCTTTCCCATTTGCAAAACTGAGATTCATATACAACTGTGCAAAATATGTGTCCCTTTACTTACCTCCCTCTAAGAGATTAATGAGATGATATTCAAGAAGCACTTTGATTTTCTCTGATGAAAGAAATGGATAAGTATGAAATGAAGCATTTACTACTTCTATCGAAGGTTTTTAAGATGGCAGCCTTTAAAAATTATCAAAGTGAAAGCTAAAGGAAGAAACAGCCATGTACATTTTAAATCAAGTCAATAATTATTGTAGTACACCTAATGATTCTCTGATATGTGTTTTGTGCATTAAAATTTACCAAGCACTTTTACATATATTATCTCATTTGATCCACGAAACTATCCTGTGAAGTATGTAGGCTAGGTAGTTTTATTACCATTTTTGAAATAAGAAAACTAATACTCAGGCCAAATGACTTGGTCACTGCTGCTCGACTCATGTGAAACAGTCCAGGGTTAAACTCAGGTTTCCTGGATTCCAAGTCCCAATTAAGGTATCTTGCATTTCTGTCCACTTGTTAACATCATAGCATGCAAATTGGACCATCTCCTCTGTGTTCACTTACATTCTATCCATGTTCAGGATTGAGTTTAAATCCCATTGCTGCTTTTAAGACTTCCCTTATCACTTTAACTGAAAGGGAGACTTTCTTATTCCATATTATTTTTGTCCTTAAATATATTGTTTCCTGGAGGTCTTTCTAGTGAGTTGGATTTCCTGTATTCCATTCTTCTTTAAAATAAGCCTTTGGAATTCAGCCCAATTTCCACACTTCTTGATAGCTGCCACCACCCATTTCATTCCTGGGACTGAGCCTCAGCACAAGGATTATTTAAAAGTTAAAAATAGTTGTATTCATAATCCCAGCATTTTGGGAGGCCGAGGTAGGTAGATTACCTGAGATCAGGAGTTCGAGACCAGCCTGGCCAACATGGTGAAATCCCATCTCTACTAAAAATACAAAAATCAGCCGGGTGTGGTGGCAGACACCTGTAATCCCAGCTACTCGGGAGGCTAAGGCAGGAGAATCACTAGAATTCAGGAGGCAGGGGTTGCAGTGAGCTGAGATGCGCCACTGCACTCCAGCTTGGGCGACAGAATGAGACTCTGTCTCAAAAAAAAAAAAAGTTTTTTCGTGTTGGTATGAATGCCTGGTTTAATACCTTGCACACAGAAGGTGCTCCATATATGCTTGCTAAATAAGTGGCTAGACTAATCAACAATTACGGAGGGGAGGGAAGGTTCAGAAAGTTTGGTGACAATACTGGGAAAAAATGTTGGCACCTGATAATGGTGGACCTGGGATATAAGGCTGAAGAGTTTGAAACTTGCCATTTTGGCAACAACAGATTTCTTGGCACCAAGGAATAGTTTTGCTGGATTCCATTTTGAAATCATCAAATTCCTTGCTTTTCTTTTCCTTGTCTTTTCAGTCCTACTGGGACCTCCTCCCACCAGTGCCACTTTACTGGAGACTTGTGATATGTACGACAGGCAGTAAAACCCAAGTGAATCAAGGAAGCCTGTTAAGAGCACTGATTTCTATGATGTCTCAGTTTGTTAACTAAATTGCAGGTTGTACTGCTTGGCCAGAGACAGGTGACAGGCAACTCTGCCTGAACAAGTAGCATCTCCAAAATGACATGTGCACTTTAGTTTCATTAGAGGCAGTGGTATCATGACTGCCTGGGCCATTGCAATAAATATGGTGATTATATGTATTCCTTGGGATTTGGGGTTAACAGCATAGTTGGGCTGCAGTAAAGAGTCTTACTCTGACATAAATGACAGCAAAGTAGATCTCTGGGCCCCTCAGCAAGGAGGCAGAAGTTCATGATACAAAGAAAGTTCCATGGGCCTACTGAAATATTACCAATCAAAATTATAATTTCATTTATTGACAAGTCATATTTAACATTCTACTAATGTTTTTTCTCACATGCCAATGTCCAAAAAGCTAAACCATCAGCTGCATGAGGCTAAGTCTTTCAGCAATCAGCAGAAGCGGTGGTAGTTGCAAGCTGGTTATTCTGAGGCAGCTACTGTGCTTCACATAGCCATAAAGTGAACATTTCGACATTCCCCAAAATGTACCAACCTCCAAGTCACAAATCCTCTGTAGATGCCTGTGGATTGACTTTTTAGATCCTCTTTAAAGCCAATCTGTGGTGGCAGGATTGTCTGAAGAGGGTAGACTTGGGCTTCTGGTATGTTACAGAAGGCAAGGTTTCTCCATCTACACTGTGCTATAAGACAACTGCTCTTCTCTGAAAAGAAACTACTGGAATCGCACTTCTTGTAACTTCTCTCTATTTCCTTATTTAGTTGGTGGGATTGGATGAAGGATCTTCACAAATCTAGTGAGACTCCTTTCTTCTCTTCTTCCTATCCAAAGGGCTTTTCTCCCTGGGCTGAGTGTATCCAGGCCTATTATTTCATCTTTGTAGGAGGCAACGGGAAAGAGAAAAGAACTAGAAATTGGTGTAGGAAGACTGATCTGTGGCCAGGTCTAAGTGTTGCCCCAATCCATTCTCCCATCCAGCTCCACAAGCAGTAAAGTTTGCTAGTCCTTTCGTCTATGTCTATTTCTCAATTGGCTTGGATTGCACAATGAAGAGGGCTATGATTTATTGGCCCACTTAAACCTCAACATGGTAGAGTGGCAATTTTGTTTTTCTGGCTCTTATATTGCAATGAATATTTTTTATTTGACAGTCTGTTATAAACTAAAATAATTTTTGTTCGCTATCAGTTTCTACTCAAAATTAAATGGTAGCTCTAGAATAGTGGCCTGCATTAAATTTTTCTTTATGGTTATAGCCATGCAGCTAGATATATGAACTCAGAGGACTAAAAATGTGTTTCCATATAATTTAAATGTACCTTTGTATACGGAATGGTCTGCTGTCATGCAACTTTCAAATAATGCATTTTATTATCATTATCTTTTCCGGCATTGATTAATCCTACTGTTTATTGGCTAAGTGTACATTTCCTATTGGTATGTTTCTGAGTCAAGGTGAAAGCAGTTAATACTTAAGAGTTGAGAAGTAAGTTTATTTAAATCTGGTCTTTCTTATGAGTCTGCCTAACAGTGATAGATTTTGTTGTTGAGCCACAGTTTATGAAAAGTGCATTAAAACCTTGAGCTGACCCATCTCTCTGAAGCAGCAGTTGGGTCATTACATTTTGGCAGGCACTTCAGATGTGCGTATGATTTTATGATCAGGTCTGCTTAATTCATCCCAACTCTTCAAAGAGGAAGGGAACTAAAATTCCTTGGGCATCTTCTAGTATGTGCTAGATGCCTGCGTATGTTGTTTTATCCTCATGACAATCTCTCATGGTAGATAGTATTTTTTCAGCATTGAAGGTGAGAAAACTGAGGTTCAGAGAGTTTAAATAATATTGTCAAAAACATATAGGAAGTGATGAAGTTAAGCTTTAAGGCCAGGCCTGTCCACTCAAAAGCCTGTGATTGTTATAATATATTAGGGGTTAAAAAAAACAAAAAAGTTTGCAAGAGACAGACAAGTGATTTAAATGGAATGAAGTATAAGAAAACCTGTGCTTTCCTTAATTTTTCTTGAATCCCGTGGCCTTCTCAGTCTATTCTTCATTGAGGTTCAGAGAGGTTGCTACTTATATGGTAGCAAAAGTATTTCCCTTCCCTACTTACCCTACTATACAAAAAAAAAAAGAAAGAAAGAAAGAAAAAAAACAGAGAAAACTTGATGATAAATGTCAATCAACACTCAGCCTTTGCATCTGATGAGCAACAGAAATTAGCAGGGACTGCGGTGAATTGGAAAACCTGTGCCTTTCTCTCCCAATCAGCTCTGGCTGATTGTCCTACAGAAAATGTTGGCTCTGTGTTACTAAATCTTACCATTTTTTAGAAGAACAGTCTAGCTGTTCACGAGAGATCTGATCTCTAAATGCTGAAAACTAATTCACATAGAAAAATACTATGTAGTACCCACCCCTCAAAAATAAAACTTATGTGAGGACTCGATCCAGCATGAAGTCTCTGAATTTGTAAGTTCTGTATTACACAAGGCAGCTAATAAGTATCTACTGGGAAAAATAATTAACAAACAAAAATCAAATCAAAATAATTTTCATTACTCTTCCAATAATTGTGCCTTCCAGATTTAGTACTGTTTGTGTATTGTGCCTCTCTGTGGTAGAGGCATGACTTCTGGTCCTCCATCTGTCCTTCACAGAGTGGAGATGAGGCCAGTATGCAATGACTACTCGAGTTTTAGAAGTTCTGAGCACTTGTTTTTGTGCATTCTCTGGATAGATCTGGTAGTTGGGTGAGCAGAGGTGGCATGGCTCATCAGCAGTCACCCTTTGGCAATTGAACCAGAAAAGCATCATGCCGTCTATTAAAGAATGTGTCTATGCTTGTAGCTAGTTTTCTAAGATGTTTGCCTCTAGGTATTTGCCTGCAGAAAGTTTTCTGAAGTCAATACAAAGCAGAGTGGCAAGCGATGCATCCATGTTTGAGGATTTGGGAAGCATTTTTCTGTATTCTTTCAAATAAGGCCTGGTCGATAAGTTTAGCCACACTCAATCTAATTCCTTGTCTGTATCCTTATTATCTCCCCTCCTCTTCTTTAAGTTTTCACTTTCTTCTGACCTTAATCACTCCCTCAATGAACCCATAAGTATCACTGAACATGGGTGTCACCAGTTAGCAACAGTTAGATAACCGCTAACTTCTGAAACATGGAAGCTCTAGCATTGCTTGGATCATGTCTTCCCTGACTGCCTCTGAGCCTCTGGCCAGGATCCGGGGTAAGTGCCTCACAAATCGCTGTTCATCTAAACAGCTAAAGCTCTTCTCCTGATGGAAGAGGGATACCTACAGCAGAAAGCAAGGGAGTCCACCAGGCACATTTGGAAAATAAAAGATTTTATTTATATTTATTTTGACTCTATAGTTTCTAAATTCCATAAATGAAATTTTGCCATTATCAAGGAAATATTTGCTAGGGGGTATAAGGAAGGCCCTTTGGGTAAGAGAGAAAATATTCTCTAAGCTGTAGCATGTTTATGAACCTTAAAAATTACTTGTCTGTGTTTGTATATGTTCAGCTCTGAGAGTCTTCCTTAACATTCAAATGTCTCTGTCTTGACAAAAATTAGTGAGGTTTTAGAAAGTAGAAAAGCTGGTTGATAGTGTAAGGAATTTTTAGGCCAATTTTCTATTTTTTCCTTCTATAGACTGAATTTTATTTTTATACCAATAGTTTCAATCTTCTAAACTTCTCCCATTCCTCTTTACCTTCTCAACTGCATCCACCTAAATACATCTTATTGTTTCAGTCAGCCTTGGCTGCTATAACAGAATGGCATAGACTGGGTGACTTAAACAACAAATATTTATTGCTCCCCGTTCTGGAGACTAGGAAGTCCAAGGTCAAAGTGCCAGTCAATTTGGTTTCTGCTGAGGGTCCATTTCCTGACTGACAGATGGCCACCTTCTTGCTGTATCTTTACATGCAGGAGAGAGAAATCATGCCTAATGTCTTTTCTATCTCCAGGCAAGTAGTGCAGGAATTGAACTTGGTTGGAGGACACCCAGCTGGTGTCTACTGCAGATTGCTTGCTTGCTTGCTTGCTTGCTTGCTTGATGTGTGGGGGAAAAAACCTCCACACATCTAGTGTCAGAAGCGTGTTGTGAGAGTATAGGAGAAACTGAGTTTGTTTTTTCTACACAGGAGAATTTCCTATGTAGAAAATTCTGAAGGCCAAGTAATGAATCCTCTTTCTCTGGTTACTTGGGCAATTTATCAATGACTGACTGTGGATATTTATTTGGAAATATTATATGGGAAAGTTCCTTCATTTTTTATATCTCAATTTAGGAAACCATGTACTTCTTTCTCATTTCTCTTTTGTCCCCATCGGTGATCTATATTTTTTAAATTGTTATTAGAAACATCTCTTATTTAATCTCCATCATCACCCAACAAGCTCAGCAATGTGACTTTGTCTTACAGATGAGGAAACTGGGTGCAGAGTATTTGTGGCTTTCCCCAAAACCTGCAGTAAGTGAACAACTAGAATTATATCCAAGCCTTCTGATTCAAATGCAGTTGCCCTATCCACCACACCAAAGTATCGTTTACACTCTTGACGGCTAAAGAATGCCAGATGTATTTATCTAACTTCTGATGTGCCTCCCAAAATGCCCTATACAGAGGATAGGATCAATACACACTTGATTTCAAAATTTCTATGACTTGATTCTACTTACACATCTTATTGATTTGGAGAAATAAAGGTACTTCTTGGGGGAAAACATGACTACGTGTAAAAATTCTGAATTTGGCAAGTCTAGTGCAAACTGAAATGGATGGTGGTTGAAGTACAGCCAACTCATGGTGGTCCAAAAGACTGTGGTGAGGGGATGGCCTCCCAAAAGGCAGGGATTGAGCCCTACACTGACCAGAAATCACTGCATTACAGAATAATGGAGAAGGCAAGACAATGAAACTGAGTTTCTCTGAAAGCTTGGCATCTTGGATATTTCAAAGATTAAAGTTGTGTTTAATGGGAACCAAATGGTTCAATTAACTGGTAATAGGATGGATCAGTGTCCACCTCTAGGACTTCAATTTGAGTCTAATCCAAACACAGAAGCAGAGTAGGTTGAAGCCCTTGGTAATGAACACTAAGCCTTTCACCTCCCGGTCCACAGAGAAAGTTTCCCTCAGGCCACAGAGGCCTGCTGGCAATTTTCCTGAAGACTGTTCAGTAGACTATGTGAAACAAGTGAACAGCTATGGTCACCTGAGAGGTAGTGGTACTCTACATTTTCAAAAGTTTTCTCCCAAAGCAAAACCATAGCAAAAATTGAAAAGCAGTAAATGATCCATGGATGGAGATATTGCGCTATGCGCTTGTCTTGCTAGCAGAAGAATACAAAGGTGCTTTCACCATTGTGTCAGATGCTTGGCTGAACATTTATTAAACTTTTGATATGGAGGAAGACATAGAACATAAAGATGCATTTTCTTCCCTCACAATGCTCATGGTATGACAGGAAAAAAAAAAAGGAATTGTTCCATTAAAAAAACATTGAAATGAGTCAACACAAACTGATGTTATTATTGAATAGATAGTGGAGAGATTGTGGTATAATTAAAGAATAAATCTGGTTATCAAAGATGTCTCTGGAAGGCACGTGTGTAAAGTTGTTTTCAGCTCTGTACACCAATGCACACTGGCCAGGAAAGCTGGGCCTTCTGCAGAGAAAACTCTCTTCTTCAGATAGGAAAGGGTACCTCATTGAGCTTTGGGCTAGGCCAGAACTAGAAGATCTTTCCTGTGTTTGGGTCATTCCTAGATCAGTGATCCCTAATGACCAGTTCCATTCCCTGAAGCTAATGTTGACTCTAGATCTTTCTGATATTTGATTCATGCTAGAATCCATAGTTTGTTTTGAGTCCGGTCTATAATAGATTCATATTCCTGAGAGGCTTCGTATTGAAAGTGAAGACTCAGGATTCCACTGACTGTTCTGCCACTGTTTAAGGGCGATATTACAGTTGGATTATAGATGACCTTCAGTGGACACAGAGGGGCTTAGATTCTACTGAGCCACCATTACTTTGCCTAAAAGAAAATAAGAGGGTCAAAGGGACTAACTTTTGTGTAAGTAAGTTTTAAGGTTTTATTCAAACACAAACACACACAATCACATACACATTTACATGGCAACATATCTACAAATAACTATTTCTCTGGCATTATGTTCCTCAGCCTCTTGAATGAAATCATTTACCTTCGTCATGTTAATGAACAAAATTGTGGCTCACCCATAAAGGAGAGAGAGAAGAATGTTTGTGCCCTTTAAATGTCAAAAAAATAAATGCTTCTTCATATTGTGTATGAGTTCACTATAAACTCCATGGATAATTTGTGTATCTGAAGCTCTGACCGGCTTCCAGAGGGCTTACAGTGCCTGCCATATCTTAGGGGAACAATGACCTCATGCTGTTCCAGGGACATTTCTATTTCTCCATCTGGCTGAAACTTACTTACTCACTTTATAATTAATTTGGTAGGGATACTGAATTCAAGTAAATTAAAATTAGGAGATGTGTTCTCTAATTATTCTATCGAAAGAGCACATAGCTTTGAAATAATTCTCAATGCTGGTATGGTGGATTCTTTTCAAAAGGTATGAGTCAGCTCCCTGTGACATGTTTTCCAGTGTCTGCTTGGGGTCACCTTTACTAATTTCATCAGGACTGAGGGAAAGCACTTTCCTTTTCATATTTCTGCTTGGGTGTCCAGATCATTCTCCCCTACAGAGGCTTTGATGCTGTCATGGAGGTCATAGGGCCGGCCTTTTTTCGAAGTACTGGAGCTTTTTAAATTTCACTTTTTAAAAAATGTTTGTTGCTTTTATTATGGTGGTTGGGGGTAAGTAAGAACCCACCTTTTGAATTAGAATTACTGATCTTATCCATGAGAGAATGTTGTAGTGGTGATAGTTGACAAAGAAGAGAACCATAAAATATCACCTGAATGAAAGACCTAACTGCAACACTATCTCCAGGACACACACACACCAGAGTCCCCACGTGCAGACAGGCACTGCTGATATATTAAAGTCTGTTGGCCATTTTGTTTACGATAACTAGGAAAGGAAAAATGAGCCCTTATTTCAGTGTGTTCATCCCAAGATGATGACACAGTAGATTCCCCTTGCAGGTAAACCGAGAGAGCTCAGTTAATCACCATTTATCACTCAAGTGACTCGAGTGTTTTGCAGATGCATTGGAGCCCTGGAGACTGAGATATTCATTGGGCTGCAATGCTATTCCCTTTTCTCATTCCATCTAATATAATAAACTCAAATCCTAACATCAGAGTGATGTGTGCTATCTTTTAGAGTCCCAAGCCTTTAAAATGTATTTGATTCACTCCCATAGAACTAGATACATTTTCCGAACGAAATGTGATATCATTACAATTTTAATGACTTACAACTTTGCTCCATCTCCTCCATTACCAGACTATTCCTAGCTACTGCCATCTTTTGCCAGAAGCCTCTAATTTATTTCTCTGCATCTGCAGCTGACCTCCTTCAAACAGTGTTATTTTGAGTCGATTTTAGTATATAAACCACTCTCAGTGGGACCTGAGATAGATTAGTTTATGCCTAATTGAGTGAGCTTTTATATATCCTCTTATTTTATATAAATTACTAGAAAATATCTAAGATACGTTGTTCTATTTGCCAAATAATAATTGTGCATCAGGTTCATTGTACACTGGTTACCAATATGCCTGAGCCTAGTGAGAGAGAACACCCCCACACACAAGTCACATAAAGTGGGTTTATTACTTAACGTATAGGCAGCAAAGGACAGCAGAAGCTGGGGATTCATTTTGAGCTCATTCTCCAAGGCTCAGGAAAGCTGTCTATGGCAAATGGAATCCACCTGTGCATGTACTGCACCTAAGGGACCTTGGAAAGTACGCCACTCCGGGTTTTATACCCCAGGGGCAATAGGACTCAATAAGCTGAAGTGTTGAAGGACATCCTGTTCTGGTAGGAACTGGAACAGAGACTTGGCTATTCCAGCCAGTTCCTCCTTATCTGAGAATGTTACATTTCTGGCATATTCTAGAGTTATTTTTGAGAACTACAAGTGAGAAAAGAACACAAACCAGGTTGGTCCGAGGCCACCTAGAGAATGTTCCTGCAATAGGTGAATGAGCAGGTATGATACAGGCTCCTCATTTGATCCTCCCACTCCTATTTGAGTTATTCTGACCACTTGTACATCAACTATTGATTAAAATCTGAAAAAAGAAAATCATAGGTGACCTTAAATTGTGTAAAGTTCCACAACAGGGGTCAGCAACTTTTTCTGTAAAGGGCCAGAAAGTAAATATTTTAGGCTTGTAGGCCACATGATCTCTGTTGCAACTACTCATGTCTACTGTTGTAGTATGGAAGCAGCCAAAGATAATACATCAATGAATGAGTCCAGCCATGTCCCAATAAAACTTTATTTATAAAAACAGGAACAATTATATTTATTTGGCACACAGTTTGCTGATCTCTGCTCCAGGCCAATCTATCTCCTCCAACTTTTGCATATTCATACCTCAAACATATAAAAAACTCCCACAATCTAAACCGTATTATCTGATAACCCTAAGTACTGAATCTCTCCATTCTGAAATGTGTATATTAATTTTTTTTCAGGTAGAGAATGGTGTAGAATTTAGACTGGGAATTTATCTGAGGGATTGACTGAAAATGCCTTACTTGTGAAAAAAAGAGTTCTTGGTTGGTGTTTATTATTCACGTAGGTCCATTTACCTTGAAGCCATAATGCTAATATAGCCTGTCATTTGGAAGTTAGATAAATAGTAAAGCACTTTAAAGAATCACTAAAAGTTTCCTCATAACCACAGAATAGGTCTTGAAGGGTTACTCACTCTTTGCTGATCTCTCATTTATAGAGGAGCAGCTGCTCATTTTTGGCCTAGAATATCTACTTCTAAGAGAAGAAATATCTCCTTTGCATCCTGTTCAGAGCTAATCATGCATATTCTTGGAAACTGACTAAAATGACCTAGTCTGTAGTAAAGTAAAGTAACTAATTTAGAGTTGGGACTATCAACTTATGTTATTTTGCCGAGGAGATGAATGAAAAGACTTCCTTAGGGACTAGCAGCAATCAGTCAGTAGGGAAGAGGGTTACCACGACCAGATGGAGAAAATGGCATAGGACATGTGTATTAGACCTGCCACTTTCTGGCTCTGTGAGCATGAATTTCAAAGTTTATACCTGCAAAGTGGGCATTTGACTGACACTTAGAGTAGAGGAGAGTCAGAGAGATTATCGATACATACTTATTGCTCACCTTGTGTTCTGTTTGCTAGAACACAATTTTAGATTAAATATTTAAAAATTCACACATGCGTGCACATGGCTGTGCACTCACATGCATGTGTGCCTGTTGTGTGGGTGCATATGTACCATACAGAAAAGTATTGTCTGGAGAATACATTATGCATATAAATGTGTGTAGAACTTTTTTTTTTTTCATGCAATACATGCTCTATGGATATTTGTTGAGTGACTGAAGTTTTGCACTCCTGGTGCAGAGTTTCTCAATAGTGGCACTATTGATATTAGAGCCAGATATTTCTTTGTCGTGTATCATTGTATATTTAGCAGCATGTGTGGCCTTGACCCACTAGATTCTAGAAGCACCCCACTTCAGTTGTGACAGCCAAAAATGTCTCCAGACATTGCCAAATGTCCCTGGAGATAAGCATCCCTGTTGAAATCACTGCCTTAGTGAACCAAGACATTAATGTAAGAAAGTGGTTCCTAAACTTTAGCATCTGAATCACCTTAAGTTCTTGTGAAAATACATGCTACTGGGCCTCACACTAGAGTTTCTGATTCAGAGGGTCTTGCACTAGCACTAGACCCAACAATTTACATATCTAATGAGTCCGCTGGTGATACTGCTGCTGGGGGTCTTAGAACCTCACTTTGTAAGCACATACGTAAGGTGTAAGATGTTCTGGAAAAATTCCGGATGAGTTAAAATGTGTTTCCTCATTTCAAGGACTGTAATGTTGTTAGTGTGAGCACAGGGCTTAAGGGTTCTTTATGAAGACCACTGGGTGGTTCCTCACAGCTGTGGTTGAGATTTAGCGGGGAAACCGGACGTTTATGGGAGACGTTCAGTCTGTACTGGATTTTAGTCAGCACTGCCCTGCCAGCTGTCACCTGAGTCCTGCCAGGAGACTGCTCCAGATCTTGGCACGGGGCTGGGGCACCTATGGAAATGAACTTGAATTTTGCCTTGCAGTCAGACTTAACTACCAAATAAACCAGCATGACACTGGGGTCTGTGAATGAGAAGTGGATGTTCCGAGTAGATTTGAAGGACGTGATGACTCAGCATGCCAGTTGTGACTGGTGACTTAGAGCTGTGGTAGCTTTGACTTGCATCTTATTTACTTGCATCGGCTGTCTTGTCCTTCCTTGCTTCTCCCCTTTTCAGGTCATGGTTCCTGATGTCCTAAGCTGTCATCCCTACTCTCTCTCTCTCTCTCTTTTTTTTTTTGCTTGGAGTCAGAGATGGAGCTGTCTCGAGCTATTTATCAGTCTTATCTCTCTTGGCCCTGTGTTAGCATTTCAGACTGTGGATCTAATCCGCTTTAATTGATTGACCTCGTGCAACCAGACATCAGTAAAACACCAGGTGAAGCACAACTGCAGCCAGGGGAGAGGTGGATGTAACTTTCCTGGTTGGGTGCAAAGTTCGCTGAGGCCTGTAAAGATTTAGAAAAGGAGAAATAGTTTTCAAGCCATTTAATATGAATTTTCTAGGGACAATGTGTACAGATCCCAGAGTCGATGACCTTTACTGGGAGATAGTCGTTGTAAATAGAGCAGTATCCTATAGGGAGTGTGCAAATGCCTCTGACTCACCTGTCATCTATATTAGTACTGTTTCTCATCTAGCATCACTATTATCACCATCTCCAAACCCATCATTAACATATTTTAACATCGCTGTTTGTAGATACCTTCAGAATTTGCCAAGAGTTTATTTCTCTTAATAAGTACTATTTAACACAAGTATTATTGTTGCTCTTGTCTTCATATCATTTTTCTAGACAAAGCTTGAGCCATGGATAGTTGAGGGACCTGCTCAAGATCACATGGAAAAAATAATGTGGAGCCTCAATCAGTCCCAATTCTTTTGATTCTAAAGCTCAAATTCTTCTAGAACACAAAGTAGACAATTTCCTCTCCCCTGCTTTTCCTGCCACAGCCACACTTCAGCTTCTCAAGGGGAGGGGACTGGGTCATTGTCATGAGGTGATCATGGAGTTCAAAAGATCTTCAAGCTCTGTAGCTGTGGTCTTGTCAGTTTGGGTGATTTCTGAAAGGCGTCCTCTCTGATTTAGATTTTTCAATGGAGAGACCTGGTCTCCTACCTCTCTTGAAATACCTTAATAAAGAAGTGCTTACTCTGTGCTTATAAACCAACAATTGTCCAGAGTGTAGAACAAGAAGACCATAATATTGAAAGAGTAGAGACTAATGATCTTCACTGAAAGACAGTTAATAGCCACAAAAAGAGCTCAAATTATGTTCTACTGAGTTCAATGTTTTATTCTAAAGAACTTCAATAAAAGCCTCTGTTAGTCAAAGTCAAAATTGATGAATCAAGTAAGCTGTACCTCATCTTTTTGTATTTTACAGATGCATTTATAAAGCATAGTGAGTTGTTTTGCCTAAGATTTATTGCACAAAATATGAATATAGTAGCAATTATTTATTTTATCCTATAATACTGAAATCATATTTGGTCTCTTATGGTACAAAAAAAGATTCTTATACTTTTTTAAAATCACAACCACACATTCTAATTCATTATTTATTCATTTCCATATCCACTAATTTAACAAATATTTACTGAGCCCATGTTAGGATACTTACATTTAAAATACTCATAATTAGGCTAAGTGGACAGGTAAGTTAGGCATACATAAAATATGTAATATGTAACACATATATTTCTATTATAGAAATAACTAACTCAATTGTAACATGTAAAAGCTGTGACTGTGGGAAATGCATGGGTTTTAGAGTCAGGCCTGGATTCTATTTTTCAATAAATCTCTTATTGTGTGAATTCTCTTGTAATTAATTGTAAGAATTTGAATATAATTCTATTATAAAAATATTTACTGAGCACCTGTTCTGTCCATTTAGGTAGCCTGGTTTATGTTGCAGTGACAAAAGCCTCAAACACTTGGTGCTATAAAGCAACCAAGCTTTGTTTCTCAGCCATGGGCATGTCCATAGCAAGTTGGCTTATTGCCATCCTCACTCAATGACCCAGAATGACAAAGAAGCCGCTACCAGGAGTTTGCTGGGTGCAGTGGTTGACAACAAATGAGAGAACTCTCGTGGGTCTCACACCAGCAACTAAATGCACGGCTCAGGAATGATACTCAATTTATCAGTTAACACTGTTCTCTTGGCCCAACCCATCACAACGAGACCCAAAAGGCCTCTCTTACTACAACGCTATAATGGAGGAGAACTAGGAAAATGTGGTCAACAGTGCCACTCATTACTTTCTTTACTAGGAACCAGACTTTGAAATGGGTATGGAAGACCTTGCTGTGCCTGGCCCACAGGAGGTATTATTTACATATTGTCTTCCTTGTGTTCTTGCCTAGCACTGAACTAACAAATTCTGTGGGAAGCCTAGCAGTTAAGACACTGAGACCTGCTTCCATTGCCCATATCCCTGGCATACATTTGAGAATCCCAGTTCTGTTTCTGTCAGCTCCAATTTTCTAAAATAGTGGATGGTGCATTCCGTCTTCCCCAGGGGCAGTCTGGAATGAATGAAGAGATAGCCTTCAGGGACATCTTTATTCCTGAGAATTCTTCTTGCCCCTGAGCACTTCTGCTCCTGGAGTCTGACCCTGGTGTCGGTAGCATCTCTTGGGTCAGCAACAATAACT
This sequence comes from Pongo pygmaeus, assembly GCF_028885625.2. Taxonomy (NCBI): domain Eukaryota; kingdom Metazoa; phylum Chordata; class Mammalia; order Primates; family Hominidae; genus Pongo; species Pongo pygmaeus. Next base: position 78,614,186 of record NC_072388.2, read on the forward strand.
GCAATGTGACTGATTGAGGATAGGGAAGCTGAAGCTGGACTAATTTGGGGAGCCAGGTGGGCTCATAAACAGTCATTATTGATGAAGAGTGACTTACTGGCTATTTAAAGACAGCTGGTTTTCCTTGCTGTTCAGTTTTTTTTCCTGAATGCACTTGAGGATTCTTTGGTAAAGTCTTCTGATTTACCACTTGTTTTTGTTTTTAATATCAAGGAAGAATATAGATTGAAACAATTGTCTTGGTAGCAACTTTAGTGGTGATGGCTGTGGAGTTATTAAAATTTATAGTCATGCTGTTTTTGCAGCTATACTTTGCATTTCTTAGAGAGGCTTATAATATCTGGTTACAAAGAATGTAGAGAGATAGCAACTACCAAATTGTGATAGGAAATCAACCCTGCATAAATTGTTTTAATATATATTCTGTTTGCTAAAATTTACATTCATTTTCACAATATGTCTTGATGACAGTGCCCACCAAGCCAACTAGGCCTTAGCTCATGACACTACTTTCAATTACACTAATGAGGAAGAAGAAGGGAGAAAGAAGACTGACATTTTGTGGATCCAAAATTATCCACAGTGAATGCCAGGTGCTTCACATGTCTGTGCTCTCCTATAACCCTCACAGCAAGCTTCAGAGGTAACAACTGGCCCCTCTTTCCCTCCACACATCTCTTTATGAAAGAGAAATCAGAAGTAAAATAATCAGACCAGGGTCATACAGCTTTAAGAGCCATCGCTGTTATTTGAACCATGCTAGGCTAAAACCCACATTTATTCTATTGACACAATTTCTCCAAAAATCGGAGTGTTATATCTGATCAAATGATTGCGCGGTTCCTTCTCCTGATCTGTTTTATCTCATATATTTATGTAATGTTTTATTACTTATAAAGTACCATCACGTTCATCATATTATATCATCCTTACAACAGCCCTATGAAGTATGTAATGCTGATATCCTGTCTCTATAGTGTGTTATCAAGAAGCGGCTTCAGGAAAATCAAGTAATTTGCCCAAGGTCAGTCAGGTCTGACACCAAAGCCAATGCTTTTGTTCCCTAACATCTTCTCTTTTCTAGACACATGAGTCAGCAGAGTTGATTTGCATGGCAGCTGAGCATGATAGATTCAAGCCTGGGCAACTCTATGGGTATTCGCCACAAGGCTTCTGTGACTTCTAATGAACTGAAACAAAGCAGTTAGCCACAGATTATAATGCCACTGTGGTCCCATGACAAATGACAAGGAGGCTGCAGTAATGAAATTTTATTACTGCAAATAGAGAGACCACATCTGAGGTCTAGCACAGCCACATTTACCATTGTGGGAAACAAAATGAAACACCTGGGGAAGGGTCTCCACTGACTTTGGCAGTGAGCTAACAGGATTAAGATCTCCCGGAAACAGTGATTACAATGGCAAATGTGTGGCACCTAAGATAAGGACCAAATATTTATTCTGGCAGAGATTAAATCTTTTCTTTTCCTGAATCTAATATGGATCTTGCAGAAAATCTGCCCAAGAATATATCTTGCTGATCAGCCAACTCACTGAGCCAGAACCGTACTTGGCCACTGCTGTCGCTGAAAAGCTATAGAATGCTGGTTTAAAAGTCTCCGTGCTTCCCCTAAAACTGTTTTCCATCCATGATTAATTAGTGACTTAGGGGTGAATTGAATCACCAGCAGTCCTTTCCATGCATCCAGGATTTATGTACTGGTTTCTCATTGAAGAACAGTGGTGCAATAAACAGCCCACATCTGTGGGGTGGGCTGAGGAGTAATCGTGTCTGCAGTCATGGTTTCTTAACTCCTCTAGTACTTCCATTCTGCTAAGCAGGTTATGGCTCACATTATTACAGCCTTGCTTATTTAGGCATGAGGGTAGTGGGCAGTGACACACACACACCCTTAGAAATGAATACCAGTTCTCCAAGAGAAAGCAGAAAAGTCATATTACCGTTTCTGAATTCCTTGAGAAACAAGAAGAGTAACATGGATAATAATATTAGTTATGGGCATGAAAAGTACAAAAAGAACCCACAGTCAGGTTCATTTATATATGCGTCATATTTTAAAGCTAGGTGCTTTTCCTGGTGCAGAGATGTAGATAGTGGTTTCAACAAACAGATTTAAGAAATCATGAGTGTGTTTAGTCACAATTTTGGGAGGTACCTGGAGCTCTTTTCCCAGAGAACAGGACATGGGGATTGCAGACATCATTTTATATTGCATATTATGTAACCAGGGCACAAAGGAAATACTGAGGTCCACCCTGTATCTCTACATCCTTGAATGCTCACAGCCTCCTTTGGTTGATCATTCTAATAGATTCCTCGCTTTTAAAGATCAAGACTTCTGCGTGACTTGTCCATTCTTTTATTGGATACAAGATGAACCGACATACCAAGTGTTAAATGGAAACTTGAGGAAAGCCTGCATTTTGGGAAAATAAGTGAAGTGTACCAAACTATATATAGAAACCAGGGTCCCTCCATCCATAACTCTTAATTTGTTGACTTTAAGTGTAGTAGGTGCTTAATAAATTTTGTATTTGTGTATTTAATGAATACATGAATGAATACAACAAATGACTAAATCTGAGATTTAGAAAAATGCTTTTTTATGTCTTGATTTATAGGGATTCTGGACTTTCCTCACATTCTTCTTTTTCTCTTCCTCCTTCTCCTCCTTCTCTTCCTTTTACTTCTTCTTGAATAAAAAAATAGAAAATAACAAAGGATCATGAACTAATACTGTGACTCAGTCTTGTAGAATGTCAGAATTACTACTGATATGGTTTGGCTGTGTCCCCACGCAAATCTCATCTTGAATTGTAGTTCCCATAATCCCAACGTGTTGTGGGATGGAGCCAGTGGGAGGTAACTGACTCATGGGGGCAGTTACTTCCATGTTGTTCTCATGATAGTGAGTGAGTTCTCATGATATCTGATGGTTTTATGAGGGGGTTTTCCTCTTTTGCTCGGCACTTCTCCTTCCTGCTGCCACGTGAAGAAGGATGTGTTTGCTTTCCAGGCCTCCACAGCCATGCTGAACTGTGAGTCAATTAAACCTCTTTTGTTCATAAATTACCCAGTCTTAGGTGTGTCTTTATTCGCAGCATGGAAAGGACTAATACAACTGCTAAATTTTATTATCCTTGAATGCCCAACATATTGCCAGTAATTTGGAAAACTACAGAAATTGAGCAAGATGTCTCCCTTCTCTCCTTACACATGCCTCCAACACCCTGCAATGCTATGATGTCTTTCCAAGAGCTTAAGAGAGGCTGATTATATTTGAATAGTAAGGTTACATTTATTCCATGTCTCATTGTGAATACTAGTTCCAACTTTTAGTCATAACCAATTATTAGAGAAGAGTCAGAGTTTTAATAGCATTATTATGTATGCTTTGTGTTTTAGTGCACTTCCCAGGAGGTTGGTGATATCACCACCAGCATCACCATTTGCATCATTAATATCTGTATTAGTCCATCCTCACATTGCTATAAAGAAATACCTGAGAATGAGTAATTTATAAAGAAAAGAGTTTTTAATTGACTCACAGTTCTGCAGGATGTATAGGAAGCATAGCAGCATCTGCTTCTGGGGAGCCCTCAGGAAGCTTCCAATCATGGCAAATAGGGGAGGAAGAGTCTCACATGACAGGAGCAGGAACAAGAGAGACACAGGGAAGATGCCACACACTTTAAACAACCAGATCTCATAAGAACTCACTCACTATCACGAGAACAAGACCAAGGGAATGGTACTAAAACATTCATGAGAAATTGTCCCCATGATCCAATCACCTCCCACCAGGCCCCATCTCCAACATTGGAGATTACAACTGAACATTAGATTTGGGTGGGGACACATCCACACCATATCACCGTCTTCACTGCCATAGTGTTACTCTTATTGAATTCATTGCAATTTCCCTTCTGACAAGTCTTTGGTGGCCACAGAGGTTCTCTTCTGCTGCGTTGCATAAGCTCTGGTCTTGAATATATCTCTCTTTGGATTAATCTGAGGAGTAGGGCTACAAGCTGGGAGGCATGGCAGCCATCTAATTCTGAAAATTCTAGGTCAGTTTCACTGGCCTCTACTGGGGTTACCTTTTCTATGTGGTTTGGAACTGCAGAACCATTATGTGCATGCGCGCGTGCGTGCGAGTGTGTGTATGTATATATATACATATATATATATGGATATACATATATCCAGCTCCTCTGACATTGGCTCCTAACCATTCTGTGCTCCTCTGCTTTGCCTTGATTGCATGAAAATATGCAGAGAGGCTCATACATATTTCCACTTTAATTGTAATCTGAATTGATAAATGATTTAAGGTCCAGTATCTTAGTGTACTCTCTTAGTAAACAGGCCTAATTCATCTCACAGAAATAAACTTTGCATTGTCATTGCATAGCTACTAGGTAGTTCCAGGCCTGATTTGCATTGAGGGGAACTGAATGATGTAACCTGTGCAGTGCAGCCTGTGAGAGCAATTTGGGTAGTTTTTATGTTATTGGTTTTATGCTCAGGATGAAAGCTCATGGAGAAATATAGAATGCTATTATCATCTTCATGCTGACAGCTCCCTCTGGGCACCTACAAGTTTATTGCTGGTTGGAGGATCAAGTTTAAAGGGAGAGAACTTCGTGGTTGGTAATAACTATGCCTTTTGTGTTTCTTTATTATAGGAACAGGGGAAAATTGGAGTTGTCTTCAATATTGGCACAGTTGACATCTCCATCAAAGAGGAGAGAACCCCTGTAAATGACGGCAAATACCATGTGGTACGCTTCACCAGGAACGGCGGCAACGCCACCCTGCAGGTGGACAACTGGCCAGTGAATGAACATTATCCTACAGGTACATGTTGTTCGCTCAATGGTCCTACTCTTTTTGACTCTCCCATTCTCACTTTTCAGTGGTGATTTTTCTCGTGACTATCACCAAATTCTAAAACACCGAGTGAAGTACACATTCATGATTTTTTTGTATGAGAAGATAAGTTATCTCTTTAGGACTTCATCCAGTATAGGGAGCTTCTGGAGACTTTACCAACTATGCACTGGACACTTTTTGTCAACCTTTGACTGATACAGCCTGACTGGCTCATACCAAAGACAGTTACCGTAGATTTTGCAGGGCCTGTAGACGTGAAGCAGTGAAGGGAAGGATCATCTCTATCATGAGCTAGTGTCGATAATCATAAGATGCTCCATTTGAGACCCAGACTTTGTGGTGCCATTTAGTTGGGTGCAGTTGAAGGTGCAGATGCCAGAGAGAGACTCTAAAAGGACATTTACTGAACTTGAATACACGGATCAAGTCATGGTAACAATGAGAGAAAAACTAAGGTGGAATTTTATTCATTTGGTGGACTTTGCTAGTTTTTATTTTCTCACTTACCCTAAGCCTGCCTGGATATTCAAAGGTTGGTCCTAGTAGTCATTTTAATAGCAAGCATGCTGGTGTGGCAGGAAAAGGGGTTAATCATCTGTTTAAATTTTACAGTCGAGAAACATTCAGCAACAAATTCCCAGAGCCAGATGGCTGAATCAAGGACAACGGGAGAAAAGGTTGCCTTCCTTAAAAGAGATCATTCAAATAATCCCTCAGCTTTCCCTCTTGCCTCTCACTTCTCCCAGAAAAAGTCCTGAGTGCTGATTGTAAAAGTGCCAGGAATGGAAGGGACAACCCTTCAGCAAAGGGCCATTGCTCCACAATTGCACTGTCACCTGATGGATGCAAGAGAATAGTCAGAATATTGCACTTCTCACTAATGTGGGCATGAAGTGATGTGCTACTCTCTATCCTACACACCAAACTCCTCACAATTTTCTCACCACTTTTCTCTAGCTTCCTTTACAGTGAGGCGGGCACAATAACAAAGAAGCTTGAAGCACATTTTCACATGTCTAAGAGCCATTAGCTAATAATGGTTATGCTTGTGAGAAATATACAAAGTGAATTTGCCTATTTGTAGGCCAAGACTTTTGAATGGCTTGAAGGCTGTTATATCTCCACACCTAACTCAGCATTAATTTTCTTTAAAAGCCTATCAATCAGAAGTACCTGCGCTGTTGGGTTGTTCCCTAATAGCTAGAGTCCCGCTATATCTAAAATGTTCAAGACATATGTAAAAATCTATTGAAAATATTATATCACTAAATTAAATTATTAATAATTAAACACAAATGAAAACTAAATAAATTGAAGGAAATACTAAAAAAAAAAAAAAAAAAAAAAAAAGAATTGTAAGAGCATCTGGAAACAGCATGCAAGACCCCCAAGGTATTGAGGCAAAAAGCTCCACCCACTATTGATTTGCCATCTCAGTTTCCATAAAACAGCCAGCTCAGCCATTGCTAGGGGTCTCAGAATTTCTTAGATTAAGGCACAAAAATGCCCTTATGAGGATATCTTTGAGTATCTGAAGAAAGCCAAAGCTATTAACAGCTTCTAGGAATTTTTATCATTCAAATTCACTGCACACTAATAGACTTAATTTTTAAATGCTTCTTGCTTAATCCCTGTTGGATGGGGGAGAGGGTGAAAGGAATAAAAACAGTCCAATATCTTAAAAGCTGTTCATAGGCTCATAGAAAAAATCAATCATCTTTCTCTCCATATGTGTTATCATTGGCCTTGCTAGTACTGCTGAAGGGTTTGTTGTGTTTCTATTAGGAATTTCAAAGATTTCTAAATTGATGTTAACCACTTGCCTTGAGCCAATGTAGAATCTACAAGTTTGCTGCCAGCAATGAGAAGGCTCTTCAATGGTCATTTTAAAGCCACAGCTATGTAACAAAACTGGAGATTCTTGCTGTGCGCCTATCTTTTGGTGTCTTTAGTTCCAAATTATGGGTTGCTTCCTATATGTTTTCAAAACAGAATAAACCTTTCCTTAATAGCGTTGCTTCCTCCTGAAAAGTATTATTATCATTGAAAACTGTTATTTAGTAACAATATGTGTTATTATTACAGGACAGGGTACAGTATAGCATTTATAAGTATGGGCCTTGGAGTCAACTGGCTAGAGTTAGGATCTTGGTTTCATCACCTGTGAGTCTAAGACAGTTGTATTAAGACCTTGAAGTGTCCTAAGCATTGAAATATTTGGTGCCTCTCCCCACAAGTAATTCAAAATACGGTAACACTGAACCATAAAATAAGTGTAAGCATTTCTAAGAGTTTTTATTTTTCTCCTCTGATGATTTCTGTAATGCTTTCAGAATATATTTTAGATTCTTTCTTCCCAAATTCTCATTTTGTACTTTCTCTGTTTTGTTGTTCTTTAAGAAGATGTTCATTCTTCTCCCTGAGCCTGTTTCCTAGTCTGGAAAAACTGGGTAATGATAATACCTGATTAATGTGAAGATTAAGTGAGTTGACCACATGTATAACGCTGGGACAATTAAGTCAATCCTCAATAAATGTTAGCTGTGAGGATTACCAAACATTTGGCTAGCATTTTAAATTAGGACATATTTTTGAATACAGATTTCTTCATTTTGACGATGAAATACCCTATAAATTAGATAAACGATGAAATACCCTACAAATTAGACAAGGTAGATATTTTTTATTCTCCATTTCAAATAAAAACAGAGACCCAAGGAGGTGCTATGCCCTTCCTGAGGTCACATAGCAAGTGAAGGAAGACCTAGGACAAGATTTTTCTGTTTCCAATTGGGCACAATTTTCACTATTGCTCCACCAGAGAATTGGGGGATGTTCTGAAAAATGCATAGCTAGAAATGAGTATTTTTCTTCTTGTGTCATCTTAGATTTCTTTCTTTCTTTAAAGAAGTGTCATATCTCAAAGGTCACTTTCCAATGATCACACAAAAGTGGTTATTGTGAGGTGGGGAGTTCAAAATCCTCATTTAAAAGTTTTATTGGCACCAGTGACCCCAAGCTGTCCTCCTTACAACAATGGCAATGTGCTTCCATGAAGCAGCTGAAAGAATAGTGAGTATTTAAAGGAGCTATCCCCTTACCTTGCTGCCTCGATTAAAAAGTTGTTGTGTGATATACTAGATTGAGTTTTATGTTCCACTCTGCCAAGACTTCCTAGGAGCGGCTCACTTTTTGAGCCTTGGATACCTTATTTTCTCTCCTTTCTGCTTCCCTGTGCTATTAAAAGGATCAGTTTAACTATTAATAATTTAAAGTATCATGAGAAAAATCTGGCAATGTTTATTTTAAATCATAAGACCAAAATGCCCCGTGTCTGGGCCATCAAACAACAAAGCCGTCAACCTGGCGAGGCAGTCTTGACACAGTTTCTACAAAAATGTGTCCTTTTGTTTTCTAAAGTCATTCTATTTTATCGATAACAGTAGGTTTAGAAATCATCAAGGGTTTAGTCTCACTACTCACTTATTACTAACGTGTAAACAGTAAAGACATACAGAGTAGCTCCTATAGAAGATTAACGTAAGTTATCTCACTCGGAGACCATGCTCTCTGGGAATTGTTCCTGCCTACCAGGTCTGAATGAGTCAGCTGTGCACCAGGATGAATGGGTCATCTCCACAATCTTCTCATGGGCATTTATGGGGCTCTACTGAAACATCCCACCGTGAAATATTTAGAACCCAGCTGGGCACAGGGCATGTAGCACTGGCTCTTTGTGAATCAGGGAAGAAACAGAATGAAAATAGTTCTATAGCAATCGGAATCTTATATCACTGAATTCTGGGAGATAGAACTCAAAAGCAACTTCTTTCTTTGAACCTGAAAATAGAAAAGCTAAGAAACAGGAGAGGGAAATAAAAGAAGAATCAGCCCAGAGCTATCATCCAGGCACTGACAAATGTTCCTTATAAAGTCTCTGATTGTTGTCCCTATACAATGCGGTGGTAGGAACAAGGGAGGGGAGGTGAAAGGTGACTTGAGTATGAGGAGTTAATTTTAGCCACAGCTCTAGGCCCCCTGGAAGGCTGAGCTGACTGGGATTGTTCCATATCTTCTTCTCTCTGCTGTGAGTGGGTGGCCGGTGGTACTGTCACTGCTGCAAGATCCCTGAGCATGGTCCAGTAAAGGCTTTTCCGGTCCTATCTAGGCTTCCTGGGACATGCAGACTGATACACAGCTTCAATCTTTGCATGCCAGTGGGTGCTGAGGAGAGCAGGGTCTCAAGTAGCTTTTTTCTTGATATTGCATACCAACTCAGTTGAAGTGCTCTTCACAGAATTCCTCTTCTTCAGTCTTTAAAATGCACGCGGATGACCTACGTTTAAGTCCTATCTGACCACCCAACTTAGAACATGAAAAAAGAGGTAAAAGTAGCTCCCTTTCAAGGATGCTACATTAGAAAACTCTCTCTATATTTGAGTTTGTCAAATTCCACAGAAACTTGTCTTTATAGGGGTTGGAAGAGAAAACATTGCTATAGTACTTATTGATGATCAAAATACCTTCATATACGTTATTACGTTTGAGCCTCACGCCATCCTGTGAAAGACAAGGTTTGGTATTATTACTCCTGCCATACCCATTTTAAGGTTATGTTATCAAGGCTCTGAAAGGCTAAATAACTTTCCCAGTGTCACACAGCTTAAGGAGCAGAACCAACACTTTTCTATCCTGATCCTCAGACTGCACAACCTCAAACTTTCTGCTCACTTTCCTATTTCTCAGAGCCATGATTTTATTAATAATGACAATATTTCTTTTTGTAAAAACATATTCTCAAATGGAAATCTCTGCCTGGAGTAGTCTAGTTAGTAAGGTCTTTCAACCTATTGACATTTGGGGCTGGACACATCTTTGCTGTTGGTGTGTAAGGAAGGGGGCGGGGTACTGTTTTGCACATTGTAGGATGTTTAGCAGCATCCATGACTTTTATCCCCTGGATGCCACTCTCATGTTTCCACAAGTGCCAAATACCCTCTGGTCAGCAAAATCACCCCCATATAAGAGCCGCTGACTTAGAGAAAGTTTCCAAAATACTTTGTTGTAAATGCTCATCATGTTTTTGTAATTTAGACAGTATACCTGGGTATAAGAAAGATTTTTTTTTTTGTCCACATCTCATCCTAAATTATTGAGACTTTAAAGGATTAAAAACAAGTCTGTGTACTTGACATGATGCTGAAATTTCTCAGGCCTTGGGTTTTCATTAATTCCTAGCCAGGAGGTTTACTTTCCTTTTCTTTATGTCTTTGCCTGGGAACACTTGAGGCCTTGCCAGATTTGAAGCATGCATTAAAACAAGCCCCATCTACCTGCTCATTCATCCGTTCAGGACTAGCGTTGCTTTCAGTTCAACAGGGGGAAAAATGGAGAGAGCAGAGTCCTGCAGAGGGAATAAGAAGTATAAATACAATCAAGAAGGAAAGCCATATTTGAACGAGGTTTCAGGACTACAGAGATATAAGGGCAACCAGAGAAAGCCTCACTTAATGAATGTGTTTGAACATTGTGAGGAACATTTTAAAACCATCTTATAAATAAGGTGCTCCAACATTCAGTCACAAAAGGTATCAATTAATCACTCAAACTAGTATATCTTGAATATTCGCACTGCTAAATAGTCATCCATTCCAATTTGTCAGAAATGAATTAGGATTCACATGTTTGTGAGTTTCTATTTCCAAGGGAGTTTCCACATTATGCAGTTTGTCTTCGGTTAACAAAAATGTTTTAAAAGAATGTTTTCCATAGGCACTTATATATACATATTTATGTAAAGCAATGGTCTGCAACCTGGCTGAAATTGAGAATCCCCTGGGAAGTTTAATAAATTGCCAGTGCTCGGGCACTGGTCTCAGGGCATCTCATTTAACTGATCTGGGGTGTGGTCCATGGATCAGCAGCATCAGCTTCCCCTGGGAGCTTGTTAAAAATGCAGACTCTCAGGCGCCACCCCGTACCTGCAAAATCAGATCCCCCAGTGCTATGGGTACATTGTAAATTGAGAAACACTGGCCCAGGCATTTTTTTTGTTTGCTTTTTGTTTTTTTAAAAAAAGCTCCTAAGGTGATTCTCTGTGTAGCTAAGTTTGACGTTCACTGATATGTGGAAGCTAAAAAATGTGTTTTTTTTTTTTCTTCTTTCAGACTGACTACCGGTACTGTTCAATGTGGTAGTCGCTAACCATATGTTGCTATTGAGCAGTGTGGCTGGTATGACGGAGATTCTGAAATTTTTGTTGTATTATGTACTTATGTCCTAGGCACTGAAGGCTTTAAATACATTTCTCATTCAGTCCTCGCTCCAACACTATGAGGCTGTAGGTTAGAGGCTAGTATTAGCCAGTGCAGGACTACAATATGCCATCTTTTATTTCCTTTTATGTGTTTTCTACCATGTAAACGATGGGCATTTACCTTCGTGTACCTTCTGAACTCATCTAATGAGTTTTGATATTATACAATCACAGGGATAATAACTCCACCCTATCCAAGCAGCTGTTGGAGAGGCATTAAAGGGTGATGATTAAGCATAAGGGTTTTGGAGTCAGACTTTCTGGGTGTAACCAAGGGCCCCTGGCCCTATCACTTGCCAGCTTGCCCACGACCTTGAGAAGGTTCCCACTGTCGAGAAGTTTCTCTATGCTTTGATCTCCATGATCATATATATGCATTTTCTCGCATTAAAACCAAGTGAATGCTCAGATTGGCATTACTATAGGACACTTCACAAAAAAAGAAAGTACTGGCTAGAGGTATGTTTCCTAAACACACATGGCAAACTACCCTTTCTTAAGCTATATTTGTATGCTCTGACAGCATGGCTATGGTGCAAATCTATCAACAAACTTGACCCTAAGAAGCCTGTTACATGACCTATAAAATGGGGATTGTGTTCATTGTTCTGTCTTAGAAAGTAGAAAGTTCTTTGAATACCTTAAAGGATGGCATGAATAATAATTGTACCTGCAGGTGTATTGTCTGGATTATCTACCACCTGTATACATTTTAGGACCATTTTTTATCTTGAAAGACTTTCTACAATGAAGTTTACTTATGAAAGGTGAGAATAGGGGACTAAGAGATTTTCCATCTTGCTTTCTCATCCTTCATGGAGAATTCCACAATAGTAGAAACGGTTCCAAAGTGAGGGACATGTGCACTGAATAGACACTTTCTCCCAGAGGTGTAGGAAGTGGCAGATGGTGCCATTCACCGTCTCTCAGCCAAACTCACCCAGGTGGTGATGGCTGCCATTTGCCGAACATTTATGACATACTCCCCACTTCATGGGCAGCATCCTGCTTAGTCTTGAAACCACCCATTAGGACAGTGTTGGTCTTATTCCCATTTTTTAGATTAGGAACAGTCTATGGGAGTGTAGCTTAGTTTGGTAAATGCTGGTATTCCACCCAGAACCATCTGACTTAAGAGTCTTAATGTTTAATCACACTCTGCTCCTTCCTTAGATTCTCGTAAACACCGTAGAACAGTTGCCTATCCTAGAAATTCTGGGTTTAACTCAAATCTTGACAATTTAGAATTTTTCTCTCAAGTTAAATTATAGAACTCCCCCCTCAGGTTAAGTCTCTAATTTCTGCCCAGTCTAGAAGTCAGCATTTCCTTGGGCATCTATACACATTTGGCTTTATCTATATCATCGGTGTGGCCTCTGGAAGCCTTGTCAGCCTCTTTCTTTTTGTGATCTTGTTTTACCTTCTAGTGCCGTATCTATGCAAAAAGAAAGAACTTTTAAATGAAGGTTTGTTTTGCTATTTAATAATCTTGCTTGGGGAGTGAGAGAGTGGCAAGAAGGTGCTTAGTATTTTTTTATTTAATTTTTGTTTTATCAAGGAAACTTCCTTTCTTCTCTGTGAATTCCCAGCCACAAGATAAATAGTCTTGTATCTTGTAAGTTAAATACAATTACTGCTGTCAAACCTAGAGCCTTTTTCTCTCTCCCATACATGTCTCTAAGAAGCGGATAAGCATTTCAAGGCAAAGTGGAGCTTGGACTAATGCTAAAATTAAACATAACCACCCAGAAGACAAAGAGACCAGATAGAAATGTATAAAACATTTGAGGTGGAGGGAACACATGGACACAGGGCACATAGAAACTTGTCCCCAAAGCATTAGGTTAATACATAGCTCAAGGTTATTTATAAAGGAATTAACATACACAAAGGAGCTTTTTATAATTATGAGGTTTTACATCAGATGATAACAATTGTAGTAACCAAAGATATTATTTATCTAGAATTCACTTGTGAACAGGGCAATGCTTTTGGTCTACAGGGCTGTTGAGCAAAAGAATAATTTTGCTGCAACCTTCTGTAGGACTTTATAGGATGCACATTTACATTTTCCCCATTTTTAGTAGACTATCTTGGGATTTAAAGAAGAAGTTGGAATTTTAAAAATTAGAAAGCACATCATATTTATTTAGGCATATGTTAACTATTATAAATATTGTAGTCTAGGGACTCAGTAAAATGAATTATTAAAAATTTGAGGGTCACTTCTAGGTACAATTTAACTAGGGATGTAAGATAAAGAATTTCTTGATTTCCATCCATAATGCATCTATTTTAATTAAATAATATCTTTCAAGATTAGAAATACAGTGTAGTCACACTTTATGGGATTTTTAAAATTATACTTATTTGAAATAGTGTGACATAAATAAAAATATTAATAACATCTCCCTCTCTGTGAGGCATCGGTAATAACATACATTCTTCTGAATTAAAACAATCATCGAATATTGCATAATTTCAAAGCTGGTTAGTGAATTACAAGTTTTGTTTTCCCTATTGTCCAATGGAAGCTCTAGTTTAAGTAGTTAATACAAATTCTGGCCTGCAGAAGTTGCCTTTAACTATGAAAACTTAGAACTATTATCCCAGCCATAAAATACAGTTATCCTGTACTGTTTTTCCTCTGCCCCAGAGCTGGCTGAACACCAAGTGTCCTACCACCCATGCAAAAGCATAGTTTTATTTACAGGAAAAGTTGCCAAGTTCCAGTCTCTTCAATTGAAATTTTGCACAAGGTTGCAGAGTCTCTCTAGTTATTTAAAGTCTAAAAAGAACACTGAGCTTCTTTGGGAAAGGTGGTACATAAATATCCAATAATAATAATATATATTCACATACAGTATGTCATTTATACTTCTATAAAGCAGAGAAGGTAATGAAAGGTGCTCTATACTGTAAATCACTCAATCGATTGTAATCATATTGCAGCTCATCTCAAAGAGAGAAAGACCTTCCACTCATCTAAAATCCCTGTCAATATCCCAGCAGGCTGAAGAGAGGGGAAAGGAGGTCAGAAGAGGAAGGAGGGAATGAGTCAAGGACAAAGAGGCGCTTTGAGTCTTCAGTTCATGGAGTTAACATGAATTTGATTGGATTCCCAGTGATATTTACAGTTTCCTCCATAAGATGCATTTCTTTTCCACGTGGTACTTTTACAGCCTTTCAGTAAGTCCCTGATGCTCTGTGTTGGCCTTGATGGCATAGTTTACTAAGTGCCGATGGTAGATATATAGTACAGCATAAGAAGACTTAGGGACTAAGTTTATAAGTAGCAAATGTCAATTCAACAGAACTTAAATGCGAAGTGTATATCAAACAATAGAAGTCGATTGATCATGGGCTAGCAAAAAATTTTTATTGCGCTTTCAAACAGCATAAACACTGTAAAAACCTTTTTACTAACTGCTGTTGCCTTTAATGTAATCGAAGTATTCCCCTATCCTCATCACCGGGGTAGCTCTGAGTGGAGCCATTTCTTAATGCATTTATTCATTCACCTTAATTCACTATTCAACAAATATTTGTTCAAGGGGTAGATATTACTGTTATCATCATTTCACAAATGAGAATCTGGAGCTTCTCCCAGGGTCAAGCTAGCACATGAATACCTGGAACTGAAGCCTGTATGTCTTAGAAGGCAAACCCAAAACTCCCGTACACTGCACTATCTTGAACCTACAATTCCACAAAGTGAAAGAAGGTGCTACTATTGAGGTGAGATCCAAGTTCAGTAGCGGGTACACATAAATGCTTGATGGAGCCTGAAGACCAGACAGGGGCGAGCATGGAATACAATTTGGGATGTGACCTTGAATTACCTGGAACAATGCCAATAAGCTCTGCTCCCCTACCTAGTGTGAAAGATGACATGACAACTTACACCTTTCACATTGAGGAAATTAATGATCATGGAATTCTTTCTTTCTTTTACTTAAACATTTTTTTACGGTTTTATTGAGGGATGATTGATAGGCAAAAAATCGTGCGCGCATACTTTGATGAGTTTAGACATGTGCGTACACCTGTCATACCTTCAACATGGTCAAAATAAACACATTCGTCATACCTTATTTTACTTAGTATCATCTCCCCAGTGGTTTCAGGGTAGAAGTATTAATCTCCCTCATTTACGGATGAGTAAACCAAGGTTCAGGGAGGTTGAGCACATTTGCTGTGGTCACTGTCCACCAAGGGTCAACTCCGAGATTCCAGACAGATTTGTTTGCCCTCGCAACCTAATCCCCAGGTTACCCACTCCACTTTTTCAATGTCTTCCAAGAGCACTCCAGTTTGCATCATCTACAGAGCTCAAATTCACATGGTTGACAGATATAAATTCACATGCAAATGTACTGTTATTTCCTACATCCCAGTGCACGCAGAACACTCTGTAATCCCATTATTAAACGTTTACTAGAAATGTGCTTCTGCCTGATGCACAATTGCCAGCCTCAATGTTTAATTAAACTAGATTTGTTTTCATTTTAATCACATTAGAGAAATGTGTTTTTCTCAGAGTTCAGTGGTGAAATCTTCATTCCAAATGCCTCCAAGTAACTGAAAACTGTATATCCCAGAGGAAGGGATGAGGGTATTACAACCTATCCTTGCATAAAATATTTTAGGGGAAAAATATTAATTAATAACAGGTAAGACTGGGATACACTATTTGTTTTTGTATCATCATAGCATCCTGGAAAGGGGTTCTATTATTATTATTACCATTTTAGAGATGAGGAAACTAAGTCTGAGTGGTTAAGTAACACACTCCAGTGTTGCACAGCTAGTAGGTGGCAGAACCAACATTTGGATGTAGACAGGGAAACCCTGATACCTTTATTTAGATTAGGGATCACCAAACCTTTTCCCCCAAAGGCCAAATAACAAGTGGCATAGGCTTTAGAAACCTATGTTATAAATATAAATATATTTAGATATTATTAACTTAAATATTTTACAAATATAAATATGATGATTTGCATGATCTTTGTTGCAGTTATTCCAGTCTGCTGTTATAATGCAAAATCTACTATAGACAATACATTAATGAATAGGCACAGCTGTATTCTAATAAAACTTGCTTTACAAAAACAAGCTGTGATGAACCACATTTGCCCATTAGGTTTAGCTGGGGGACCCCTGATTTAAATCACGGGTAGTTGGAAGCCTACAGCTTCAAAAGTATTTGGAAGCCTACAGTTTTTACTAATCCATCAGCTTTATTTTTTGAATTGTCGTATCTGTTTGGAATAAAGAGAGCAAGAGAATCTCTAAGGGGATGGGTTAAATCCCTAGAGAGACAGAGAATAGTACTACCATGTAGGGTGACATAGACCTACTGGTGAGGTTAATTCAGGATAAAGAAATAAAGAGATACAATACGTAAGAAAGACAGGCACTCCATTTGCCTATAGTTAAAAATGACAAACAACAAAACAGCTAAATACTATTTTTCGAATTCAACACCAAAGACACAGATTCCATTCTAGCTTCATTTATATTTTGCCATACCTTGCCCAGAGCAAGATTTGAAGATGACAGACAGAAAGCATTGTTTCTTTACTTCTGTTACTTCTACTTAGTAAGCTGTGGTGATTTAAATACACCGCTCTCTCCTAAAAAAATAGTGCATACTTTTCTTTTAAATTCAAGAATTTTGATTAGCCACCCTAGCCTATTTCTCATAGGCCTTATGCATAAAGGTGCCAGTTGATGCCTCGCATTGATCTTTTCTCTTACCCGCTCCCTGATATGTCTGTCTTCTAAGTCTTAGAAAGCATTCCCTTCATTATCTCAGCATTGGTTGTCCCTATCTTGCTGCTGAGAGCTTCCTGCTTGAGCTTCAGTTCCATTTTCAAGCCATTGATCTGATGTTCTGAGGATGGACTAGCCCACTTTAGAGGTGGCTCAGCCCGCTTCATGCTATTGAGTTTTAGAGATTTTAGAATCAGATCCCCTATTTATTAAAGCAGCAAGACCAGGCTATCAGTTTTTATAGATGTGCACATGCCTAAAACCATGTAGTATTTAAAATAAATTTTGACCTACATCCTCCTATTCCTCACCAACCATTTTACTTTCTCTTTCTATGTATTTCCTTCGCTTTTGTGTTTTGCTTTTTGGATTCCACGTGCAAGTGAGATAGTATAGTATTTTTTTCTGTGCAAAGTTATAAGGGATGAATAAGTCTAGAAATCTAATGTACAACATAAGGACTATATTTAATAATATTGTATTATTATATATTGATAATTTGCCAAGAGAGTAGATTTTAGGTATTCATACCACAAAGAAGAAAGAAGGGAAAGGGAGAGAAACGATCACTATATGAGATGATAGCCATGTTACTTTGCTCGACTACAGTCATTTCACTGTTTATATGTATATCAAGATTACACATATACCTTATATGTATATATATACCTTAAATATATACTTTTTTTTTAAAAGCCAAACTAAAGCGCACTTGGTTTTTATTTACAAAATAGGGACCCCCTTCACAGTTTGCTGACCTCAATTTTGACTCCAATTAAGTTATCAAAGTTCTAACTACCAGAATAGAAAGCACATACTGCCAGATTTGGCCCTATAGTGCAAGAAAAGTGGTCACAGTTTTCTTAATCCCAAGGAAAGAAACATAGTAGGTAATCAGTAAATATTAAACTGTACAGCTGAGGTTTTTGGAGCTTTCTGATTTCAATGACTAGCATATATACAACAAAAATATAAGTTGTTATACAGCATCCTTGACAAGCATTAACTATAAATAATTTACTTTTATAACAAAAGAAAAATATCATTTACTACAAAACTTTTAAACTTTTACTTTAGAAATGTTTCTTTATTGAAACAAATATGATTTTATTGAATTATTTTTTATATTAGTACAATGACTATTCATTGGTCTCAAAGGGTGGATTTCCAAGTATAATTAAACAAAATGATAAATGGGAGGAAGAAGATTTCAGTATCCTTGACAGAAAAATACATATAAATCTAATATAGATATATATGTAAAAAGTAAATCTAAAATCTTGGCCAAGGTTTAGAAATCTTATTACTTCATTTTTATACGTTTATAAAACTGTTGTGAGGTGCTGACTGTTTCAAATAAAATAAAAATTTATGTAAGTAAAATACAAGCTAAAATAGAACTAAAATGTCTTTAGGTTTACAAAATGAATAGCTGGATTATTTTACTGAATTTTTTTTCTGTGGTATGGGTGGCACTGGATCTCTAGAATCGGTAAAAATAAAGGCAATATATTGTTCTCAGGGAGCAATTGAGCTCTCCTAGAGGAGGCAAACCAAGTGAAATCTAATAGTTTTGCTTCATTTTGTGACTTTCCCCCACTATGACCTCAGAATTTTGAGCTACAAGTAGGTCTATAAAGGGAATTTTGGAATACTCTTAATAGATCTGGTCTTGAAATAAGTCAGCTAAACTGAGTGAGGTGCTTTGCCAACACATTAACTGAGAGTCCTGACCAACACTGATCCCAGACCTTCACGGACAATTCTCTTGTTTTATTTCGATTTCCAGTAGTTGTATGTAATTCTTCTAAGAGACTTGTTCCAAGCCAACCTTCCTAGTGGTCTTGTTGAAATGAGATACTGGTTGTAGGTATCGTTGATGAACACATAGGCCAAAACATTATTGAACGATTCAGAAAGTAAATCTAGCTTATTCTGTGGCTGCATAATTATATAACTGTAGCTTTCTGTCAGGTTACAGTGGCTTTAATTTTCTGATCAAATAAAACAATCAATATAATTGTACTTTGTTCTTCCCTCTTCTGGCTTCGATTCTTTGATTTGTGCCACTCACCACTCTCATTCTTCCAACCTCCCCTACTCCATTGGCCCCTGCAGCTACTTAGAATAAGCAAGCTGTTGATTAAAGGGACCAAGAGTTTGAGCAATTACTGTGTATACTTTCAAACCTCACTGCCATTTGAAAGTGAAGTCCCAATTGACATAGCCAAACTGTAAGGACAAAAGCAACTCTAATACCTGCTTTCCTTTGTTTATAGCAACTGCTCAAATTCTCCTCTAGAAGTATTCATTAAGCATCCTTCTCTATAAATCTCTGTGGTAGAAACTGAATAATAGGACCTGAACCATTATTCAATCAGAACAAGTTTAAACCCAGGTTAAGGAAAGAGGAAATCTACATATGTCTTTGCTGCTCACTGTGTTTAGTATATATCCTCTATAATTCACAATCAAAAGTAAATCTTTGGACAGCATTCTTGTTTGGGTTAGATGAAAAATTTCAATCCCTGTTCAGAAGTCTAAGCGCTTGTGAGGATTCCAGTGTGATTTTTAAAGGCCACCATCCCTGATAGTCAGAAATAAAAACATTAAACCAAGAAGACTGCAGGCTTTCTTCTCACCTGTCCATCTCTTGTCCTAATTACACCTTATACTTAGTAATGTTGTAAGTGCTTTTTGACAAGACAACAATGGTACATCAATAGATACTGCATGAACTGGAGTAGGCAAATCAAGTCACTCAGAGGCCTTCTTTTAATCTCTTGGATCATTATTGCAAAGATAAAAGCAGGTTTCTGAAGGAGTGAAATTCAAAGGAACCTAGTAATTAGAACGGTGAAAATACTAGGTCACCTGGTCCATTTCCCTGCTTGGTTCAGACATTTCTAACAATATGTACTAGTTTAATTTTATTCGTCTAATTTAAAAGGAGAGACTTTATCTTTCTTCCACCAAGATAATAGATCTGATTTCTCCTCTTTGGCTTAAAAAATTTTTTTTTCATTCACATCTTTTATTATTAGGGTTGTCAGTTGAAATTATTTTGAATAATTTCTTTAAATCATGGATTTTTTTCTTACATCTTATATCTAGGAGCTATTTCTTGTTGCAAGGTTCAAGGTTCTATGGCACATACAAAAGCATGCTTTCATTTGAGATATTTATAAAATCTCTCTATACACACACACCTATCAGTGGGCGAATATAAAAAGTATTGCCTTTGCCCTAGCATGTAGTTAATATTCAATGAATATCTTTAAATGTAAAATCACCTATAATCTTTAGACATATTCCTCAGATAGCCAAGATTTAATATTATATATAAAGTCATATGAAATAGCTAAAAGAAGGAAGAGGCATTGCTATTTTATGTATATGTCTCAAATGTTATAAATGTTATAAGAACCTTTCTGAACATCAAAACCTTCAAAGCTAATAGTTTAATAGTTTGTTGGATACCTGCCATCTTTTGAGGTGGCCAATAGTTGTCAACTTTTTGAGTATTCTTGAGCACTTAAGATATGTCAATGTTTGGTTTCATTGTGTGTTAAGGAGGGAATTATGGAAGTAGAATGGAGTAAAAAGCTTAAAAAAGAAAAAGCACTGCTTCTAAGGTGATTTTAATTTCATAGGAAAAAAATAATTTAAGGACTAATATTCAATACAGAGTAGCAGAATCTGGGTGCCAGATAAATATTTAACATTTGTGGATAATGTTACGTAATCATTGGCCACTTTCTTAAAAGTGTTTTTTTAAAGCCCTAATTTTAAAAAATGCTATTCTGGCCATCACATTTATAATGTGAATAATATTTGAGTCATGATGTAACTATAAGTTACTTCTGATGATTGATTGTCACTTGAGTTGTAAATCACAGCATTTAGCAATGCTAGTTGTCCTTACTTTTGTTAACCCCTTAGTCCCTGGATCTTGATCATTTTGGGGTCTTTGCTCTAGAGTCTAGCTGCCATTCACATGCTAAAGAAATGCCCCTTAAATATCGGCTATAACATCCTAGGGAAATGATTTCTAAACTCTTCTCAATGAGTTTAAAAAGGCTGCTTTTTGCTAATCCATAAACTTTAAAAGGGGCTGAAGAGGCAGTGCCTGCTTTTTAAAAGCCAGCTTGCAGGCTGGGCGCAGTGGCTCACACCTACAGATGCATGCCTATAGTCGCAGCTATCTGGGCGGCTGAAGCAGGAGAAGGCGGGAAAATTGCTTGAGCCGAGGAGGTGAAGGTTGCAGGGAGCTAAGATCCTGCCATTGTACTCCAGCCTGGGCAATGAGAGTGAAACCCTGTCTCAAAACAAAACAGAACAACAGAAAAAAAGGTAAAACCAAGGTTGCAAGGTAGGACTGTTTGTGTGTGTGTGTGTGTGTGTGTGTGTGTGTGTGTCTAGTTTTGATCTTTAATGAGAGTTTTGGTTTGTTTTTATTGTTGTGTGTTAGTAGGGAATGTGGTGGAGAAATGCCTTTCTAGTTTAAGTATAGGTAAGGGTATTCATGACCAGTATTCAAAGGGTATTCATACCCTGCAGGGACGTAAATGGTTTTGTTTTGGAATGTTAGGGTTAAGGATGGAAGTGAAGGCCCTGTTTGCTCAGAAAAAAACAGAAGGTAATCCTTCAATGCTCTCTGTGAAATCATGTATGGAATGAAAAATTCATTGATGGGGTGAGAGGTCTCAGTGCCAGCAAGTCTTACTAGTAAATTCAGAATTCAGCCTGCTGTTCCTAGAGATCTTCTCTCCACTCCTCATCCAAAGAGTGATAGAAGGAGGTCAGATAAGTAGCTCCTTGTCCCTTTAGGGAGCTACTTAACTCTACTCATTATCGTCTTGGAGTCAATCCCCACCTCATTCCCTGCGCTTCCCCTAGTCTGTGTCTAGAATCAAGGATCAGAGAAGCATCAACACATGCATCAACCTTTCTCCAATTTTCCTTCCCTTTCCCAACTCCCTCAGCCTTACCCTCTCCTCTCAGGAACTGCACTATTGCATCTCTTCTTTTGCATTTGGTAATTCTTTCCTTAGAAAGAGGAACAGGGCTAAGGATAGGCAACAGGGGCCCAGCGGTCCATGTCTCCATCCATGGACCCCTAAGGCTTTTGCCACACAAACTCCTTTGACTCTGGAGACTGCAACAGAGCTGTTTCCCTCCTCCTGCTGAGCCTTGATGGGAACCCTCATAGAAGATGGTGTTTCCTTTACCCACTCTCAGACCCCTGTTCTTCCTGGATCTCCTGAATTCCTGGCTATACCATTTAGGTTCGCTGCATTGCAAACCACTCCAAAATTTCCATGGCTCATGTGGGTGTTTTTTTCTCTTCTGGGTTGGCTTGGATGGAGCTAGATGATCTTGATGGCCTCTTTTACCCCTCTGGGGTCTCAGTTCAGATAGCTGAGTAGGTTCACATGGCTGGGTTTCTTTTCTCATAGAAGTTCACATGGCAATCTCAGGTGTAGGTAGCAGGCAAGGGCAAGCATTCATACACAGATGGCTCTTCAAGCCTCTGCTTATATCACATTTGCTAGTGCCCATATGCCCAAGCAAGTCCCACAGCCCACCCAGAACCCCAAGGGTGAAAAGATAGATTCAAACTGTCATGAGAGGAGTAACAGTCTCACTGCCAAGAGACAGATTTTGAAATGGGATTGTAGCTATTATTTTTTTCAATTTAACACACTGGAAAAGAAGAAAGGCTGTGGTTCTAATAATCATATTTCCCTCGTAAATTTTCTCCTTCCAACCCTGATTCAGGTCTCTAGCTGAGGTTGGAAATCAGTAACTTTCACTAAGGGATTGTCCTTTCTTTTCTTTAGGACATGACTTTTTGAAATTAATCTTGATTCTTTCTGCCATATCCCAAGCCTTACTTTTTTTTTTCCTTTTTTCTCTATGTCTGATAATTTTGCTTTAAGTCAAATTGATTTTTTTAAAATTAAATGCCCATTTAAAAAATTATCCACATTCATGTTCCCTTGGATGCTTTCAAATATTTTATTTTCCTTTGTTTTTGGCATTTACGATCTATCAGTGTTATTTATACAATGTCTTATATTTGTATAGGGTTTGTATGTATAGGAAAGGGAGAACTCCCTTTCCTCTTTTCTTCTTTTCTTTTTAAACTAAGATAGTTATGTTATAAAACAGCCCCCATGCTGATCCATACTTTTCTCTAGACATTTCTCTGAGCTCAGTACTTTGTTGTTTATCATTATCCTTTGTTTGTAGCCAGATTTGAGGCCATGTTGCAGTTCTCACAAACAAATCAATTTGAATTAATTTGCCAAGTAGAATTAACGAGGCATTGTATGAATTCAAGACATACTACAACTACTGCAGCCCCTGAGGTTATTTCTTCTCTGGGAAAATTTTGACTCTTGTACCACATTTTAATAGTGTATATCTGACCTTTGAATCTTGCACGAAATGATACATGGCTGCCAGCCGGTTTAATTTTTGAGAAGCCTTAAAAATTCTATGCAGCCAAACAAATAGGAGTGTAGACAATTCTTTAATTATTAACTTTATGGGGAGAAAGTTGTCTTCAAGATCGATACTCTCTGATGCTTGCTTGTTGCTAGGAGTTCTTTTTCTGATGATGTTCTAAGAAGAAGTTTGAGAAACATCAAAATAGAGAAAATATATTTCTTAGATGGTCTTTGAGGTCTCCACAACCTAAAAATTATGGGCTCCTTCTCTCAAATTATAAGCTATAAATCCCAGCAAACTCTACTCCCAGAAATTATAAAATGGGAAAGCATTTACTCTAAAGAGGGACCATGGTGATTACCTGAAATTCCTTCACTCCCTAAATGGACATCTACATCTGTCACTAATATATTATTTAGCAAAAAGAATTTCCTTCAGACTATAATGACCAATACAAACAAAATAAATAAGAAAATCCAGTCCCCTCCCACGGTGAGGAAATGGTAATAGAGTTCTTCAAAGAAACTCTAATTTCTGGGTCTTAGATGAATAACATTAGAAGTGCTTAAGGAACTTGAATTCTAAGCCCCTTTAATGTTCGCTCGGAAATAATTCACAGCAGCCAGTCAGAATAGAAAACTAGTCTGGGAAAAGTGTCCTAAATTTTACATTGTATAATAGGATGGATCTCTTAAACTCGGGACTGATATATAAAACTTCTCCAGTGTTTCATTTGACCAAAAATTGGTACCCATTTAGCTAGATTTAAAAAAGAATATGGTTATGGCTGAGAACAAAACTGGGCTCATTAAAAAACAAACAAACAAACAAAAACGCACGCATGCTAGTGTAACTTTCTCTTGGATAGCAATAGCAAATTGGCAGGTGAGGAGGATATTATAAATACCATGCACAGTGTATCTTCATTTCCCTAAAGAAGTTATACTGTAATGTACAGAGAACTATGAAGGGATCTTAAAGAGACCTGCCTGTGTTCCATCATTTGAAGCTTTCTGGTTACACTGTAAAGTTCGAGGTAAACTAAAATAATAAAAGTAAAATTTATTATCTCACAGTTTCTATAGGTCAGAATTTGATAGCAGCTTAGTTGAGTGATTCTGGCTTAAGGTGTCTGATGAGTTGCAGTTGGTATGAACTACGGCTGCAGTCATCTCAGTGTTATCTAGACCTGGGAGATCTGATTACCTGTAAATCTTTCACTCACATGGGTGTTGACTGGAAGCATCAGTTACTCTCTGGCTCAGTTCCTTGCCTTATGTATGTTTCCATAGAACTTCTTAAGTGTCTTCATGACATGACTCTAGCTTGCTCGAAATGAGTGGTCCGAGAGAGAGCACCTTTTATGACTTAGTCTCTAAGTCCACACACTGTTCCTTCTACTGTATTTTACTCTGTAGAATCAAGTCACTAAGTCCAGCCCACAATCAAGGTTGAAGAATCAAACCTCACCTCTTACACAGAGGAGTTTCAAAGTATTTTTAGATATTTTATAGCTCCATCATAATCTTCCTATTCAGGGACTAGAATGAATGCACAAAAAAATATGCTTATTAAATTTGTGGATAACACAAAGCTAAAAGAGGTATCTCCTCTCCTACCAGAAACAAAAAATCCTAGAGATAAACATTTTCTTACCATGTTTGGATGCTGTTATGAAACAAAAAGAATACATTTAATGAGATATAAATACCTGTTTGAAGTTCATAAAGTATGTTGTATGAATGCAACATGGAACAATTTCTTTGGGAAGCCATTCAACTAGAAACTGGCTTGAGTTTTAGTTGGAAACAAGCCTAATATGCGGTCCTGTTATGATGTGGTTGTTTAAGCAAATCAGTATACTAGTCAGGCCTCCTGTGAGTGGTGACTAGAACAGTGATTGTTACTTTTAGATCTTTTGGGAATAACAAATTCATTCTTAGGCATGGGGGTTCAAGGATGGTCTAAAATGTCTACAATTTTATAAACACTGGCAATTCTATAGGATGTATACAGAAGGATTACTATGTCATAAGTTTCTTGAGCATCAGAGATATTAATAATAGCATGACTTTCCTGTTCACGGGATGACAATGTTCCTGTGTTGTGCAGTGAAATTGTCCTCCCAAACCTCCTCCCTGTCCTCTGAGCTGTGTGGGGACACCACATATGTATGTTTAAATGAACAGAATTTTAAAAAATCAAATATTCTGGCATTCTGGCTTCAAAAACCTTGA
Organism: Pongo pygmaeus; assembly: GCF_028885625.2. Classification (NCBI taxonomy): domain Eukaryota; kingdom Metazoa; phylum Chordata; class Mammalia; order Primates; family Hominidae; genus Pongo; species Pongo pygmaeus. The sequence goes on from NC_072388.2 coordinate 78,639,893, forward strand.
GTTTGATGTTCTCTACTTAGAAATAAATAACCAAACATGAGAGGAATGAGAGGAGATGGGGATGGGGAGTGGGAGGAAGAGGGTAGATAGAAATAAAAGGAAGAACAACATTACAGAGAAGCGGAGATCACACAGAGGGTGGACACGCAGGAAGGCCTGGATCACAGAGGGAAGAGTGAGCCCCAAAATAACACCGTGGCTTTTGCAGCAAGGAGGAAATAAGTGATAAGAGGAAAGGCACCTGGGGAAATCTTGAAGGGATCATATGTCAAACGGCTGAAGAGCAAACATTAAAGCTTTATTTTGAAAAGGATATTTGAAAATATTTGACACCAAAAATTCTGTAGGGAAGTAATTCTTGTGGAGTTTGCCTTCTTTTTAGTTTAACTCTTCTGAATCAGGTACTTGTTGTAACAAATCATATATTGAGGGATTATTTTGTGCCACAGATTTGCAACATGCTTCACATACATTTCCTTTTAATTCTCACAGCAATCCCATGTTGCAATTATTATTATGATCCCCTTTTAAATATGAAGAGACTAAAATTTAAAATGCACTAAGACATGGCTAAAACTAAGCATGGTTACCAGAAAGGAACAAGACAAAATTCAGACATTGAAATCAACTACTGTAGCTTCAGTGCATATTTCAGAATAATTGTGGAAGGAAAAAAAAGGTGACATTTGAGGAAAGAAAGCAAATTTTACAGCCAGTTTATGTTTTGTTAATTTATAACATGGCATTTTTGAGAGGGGCTCTTAAATAAAGAATTGGTGCCAGGTTGACCTGGCATACTGAAGAAAGTTTCATTTGAAGTAGCTTGAAAATATTCTCTTAAATTATAGGAATGAATAAAGAGGTTGCAATCACCTGGGCCTAGTTTTATTAACCTAACTGGGATTGAAAGTATCCTTGATAGATGAGGAGAAATGAGCTTCAGGAAGTGAGTTACAAATGGCCTCAAAGTACAGAGAAAGGATAATGATTGGTGAAATATGTTGTAATTATTGCATCAAAGTAAATCATTTCAGTATCATAATACCTCAGCAGAAATGGATTTTTGATTTGTTTAGGGTATGAAAGAGAAGTCTAATATTAACATGTATGCACAAAACATGTATATTCAACCAGCAACAGAGGTCAAGGAATAGGGGCATGAACATTCGGATAGCTGGACATAATACACCAGGGTTACATCTCCAGCATGGTTCCATTCCCATTCCATAGCCTATAAGATATTTGGACATGATAGGCCAGGCGTGGTGACTCATGCCTGTAATCCCAGCACTTTGGGAGGTCGAGGCGGGTGGATCACGAGGTCAGGAGCTGGAGACCAGCCTGGCCAACACAGTGAAACCCCATCTCTCCTAAAAATTAGCTGGGCATGATGGTGCATGCCTATAGTCCCAGCTACTCGGGAGGCTGAGGCTGCAGTGAGCCGAGATCACACCACTGCACTCCAGCCTGCCTGTCTCAGAGAAGAAAAAAAAAAAAGATATTTGGACATGATAACTAAATGTCTACAGGCTCATCAGTGAGAGAACACAGGCAGAGGCTAGAGCCCAATGAAAATATCGAGACTGAAAAAGGTTTTGGAAGGCTCTCAAGGCAAGGATTTACCCTGACTCCCATCCCCATGCTGTTTAAGGCTCCTTACTGGGAGAAAGAACTTTCTTTTCCAAGCCTTAGGTAAGTGTTAGGGAAGGATCCTAAGAATTAAAACAAATCACAGGCTCTCTCAACTCCCAACCTCTTTTGACTCCCCACAAGCTAAGCCCTTGCCTGAGTTATTGCATTTAATTTAGATAAAACCATGCAATATAGATATTTTTTTAAACAAACAAAACACAGATGAAGACACCAAGACTCATCTAGATTAAATAAATTGCCCAAGTTCACAAAACTGATAAATGTCTGGACTTGATTCAAAGTTTGTCTGACTCCATATCCAATGTTCTTTTCTCTCATGTTTGGGCCATCTTTGCTTAAACAGATCAACTAGCACAGCCTAGAGTTGGTAAACCCATACTACAACTTTAATTTAGGAAGGAAATGATACTGTCTGCTCGTATATATTTGCCATTATCAGAACATATCCAGAAGACGTGTAGAGGTGAGCTTTATCAGCCAACTTGGTGTATGCCAGGGTGATTTGCACTTCTTTCCAGGGTCTCCCTGGCTCAAGGAGCCACTTAAAAAGCTCCCTTACTTAATAATGCCCTTGGGCTCCGGGTCTATTAATTTACTTCCCCCAAGCCGATCAATTTTCTGTTCTAAGATATCATTAATTTCTTTACTTTGGCACGTTAAAGGATCAAGGCTCGCAACATATAAATAGTTCTTTTTCCTTCTGCCCCAAAGGTGTGTAGTGAGGATTAATGAGATGATGCTTATAATTGCATTTTGAGCTCCTTGGTCGAAAGGCACTTTATAAATACAAGATATTAGGTTTTTGCTGAGATCCATCTATCACTTACAAGTGGCCAAACATTCTAGATGGCCTTTGGGTGTGCAACACCTCCCTCTCTGACTCTGAGTTGGTCTGGGACAATGCCAGAAATGTGGCTCAAGCCGAGCTCAGAGTTTCTGGAGTCTCTTCCTTTAGTGTCATATACTTTCTCTGAAACTTAGAAAGTGTTCTTTGGTGGAAGAGACATGGCAATTACCTCTAAACTGCCCTAGTACTTGAGGGCAGCAGTACCACTACATTGATTTTCTTTTGCCTCTGGCTTTAATACATAGCATTTATTCTTTGACTGTTCATTAGACCCACAGTCTGATTTTTTAGTGTCAACAAAGCAATAAAGAAAATTTGTTCCTCCTTTATTTCAGGGCTCAAGACAAAATTCAAAAATACCTTTGGCATTCATTTTGCACAGACGAATGTTGTTAGGATATTCCTATCAGCATGTCCACGTGCTTGACAACATTTCAGGTGGTATTAATAGTCTACCTGCAAGAAAGTGCTTTCTGCCAGCCTGGTGCAAATTGGCAGAACCTTTAAGCCACTCTTTCTCAGCTTAGCAGCAGTATATCATCATTACCTGTGGCTGGACCAAGAAATCACATTTGTCAATGCCTGAATTGCTCTTTTACTTTCAGTGGTTTTAGAAATCCACTTTGTTTTGGAAATGGGCTTAGCTGAGTAGGTTTTAGAAGATACAGAAACATATAAAGTGATAGATAAGAGATTTAAGGGAATATTAAGGATGTTACATTTTCTATGGTCAGTTGGTCTGTGGAAGATGACTTTTGTGGGACCAAAGAGAATATGGTCATCTTTTGAATGAAGGACTGATAAGGTAGTGAGACACGGGAAGCACACCATGGAACTAATGAGCTTCCTTCTGATCATTAGAAAAGAGTTGAGTCGTATTAATAATGATAGTTTAAATATGCTGTACTCCCTATTATTCTATACTAAGTCCTATGATAAATTGAGAAATGGGGAAACTGAGGCCAAGTGACTTGCCCAAGGTCACACGGCTAATAAGTGATAAAGTTAGAACTCAAAACCAGATTTGTCTCCAGAGCCCATGGTCTTAACTCCTATGCTGTATTGTTTATGGCTTTAAGAGTATTAGTATGCCTTCTAATTAAATAGGACTCATGTTTGGACCAATAAAGTGTAAGCGCAGTGTTGTAAAAGTTATTTTCCATACTATACAAGAGTTCTAGTTTTCAGTTTTTTCACTTGAAATAATTGTATTCCTTGGAGACTGTTAATAAATTTCAAGTCGAGTCTCACCTTAAAGAGGAATTGATGTATATTGAGGCCTACTCAAGGGTCAGTTTGCTTTCCGTGTCTTTCCCTTTTCCTTTTATCCGAAGTGGATTCACCCAAAGTGGGTAATGTGAGGTTGGAGTGTAAAGGTTGGAACTATGAACCAGTTGGGCTTCAATACTTTCACCTCAAAGTATTCTGTTCTTCACAATATTATAATTCCACAGTGCATGTGCTTGTTGCACACGTCTCCAGGAATTGAAATACTTGATATTAGAGCCAGTGGTCCAAATGAAAATGACCAGAAGAGGCCAAATGTATAATATTCTCAATCCCTTATCAAAAATAGATGGAAAGAAACACACATATATTTAAGTACAATAAAATGTGACTAATACTTTTTTTCTAAAATCCAGTCCCATATACGTGTCAGATCCACAGAAGTAATTTAAGAACAGTTTATTTGAAGATCTCTTTGTGTAATTTATAGATTTCTCAGTGTGATTAAGAAATGAAGTTATTACATTTTTTTCTCTAATTAGTAATGCACGTATGCCTCCTTTTAATGATATTATGATGTTTACTACTCATAGGGCCATTCTTTCTTGAGTATAGCCATCACTTTCTGTTGAAGAATTGATTTCACTCTTTGTTTAAATGTACATACTTGTTGCTATATGAAATGTATGACTGAATATCATTAAAGATTTAGTAAGAATGTATGTGAATTTGGTGAGGTTTGTTCAGCTTTTAGAGTAGCCCTGTATAAGAATACTTATATTTAGAAGGTTGTTTGCTCTTCAGTCAAACTAGCAAATGAGGCATGGGGCAAATAACTCATTCTCATGCACATGTTTCTAAAACAGTTCTTACTAATGTTTGAGATAAATTAAAATAAAAACCAACAAGAACATGAAAAGAGACTAAGAACAATGTTAATGCGGCAATTTAAACAAATTTGGTTTTCCAAATGACCTTCCATCTTTCACAACTTTTAACAGCATGCAAGATTGCTATCCTTAGTGCCAGATACTATCAATCTGGTGTGGAAAACTTAAAACTTTTTTCTAAATGTCTTTAAAGCTGAGGTGGAGAAGAATGACTCTCTGTCACTTTCAGAAGGGTCTAAGGTTAAATCATGGCCATGCTGTCCTTCCCCATGTCACTTACTGTTTATCCAACATAGTTATCTCTTTTTCTAGCCTGTATCATGCCCCCAGATTATTTTCTATGGTGCTTTACGTTCGAAAGAGAGTAGATGATGAGGGTGGGATGCTTAGGAGGGCCAAGAGCCCTGTGTATTTGGAGGATGTAAATTAATACAGCTTCTTAATTAATTTGGTGCATATTAAATTCTAGAAATTGGGAATTTTAGTTACTTCTGATTTTGCCCTGCATTTTGCTAAGAATATTTAGCTTTATACTTGCTATTGACTTCACTAATCTATTCCATAGTGAGTAGAATGAAGGTCATTAATATACTTAATATGTAGCCAACAATGGCAGATACAGAAAACCCAAAGCAATAGAATACATTCAAGGAAGATCTGGCACAAGCCAATTACCTTTTCTCAGTATAGTATTCTGTTGTGTCTAAAACCCTGGAGGATGAATGACATCCTTTATGATATCTGTCACCTGTAGGGTAGGATTATGAGTTATAGATGTAGATTCGTTTCAAAAAGGTACACGTTCTTTTTCTATGAAAACATCTAAAAAGTTTACCCAACTTTATTTTGAATGAATAGAAGGTTGTACCAAGATCTACCAAGGTAGACCATTATAATGATCTCTAATCGATAGCTATATTCTTTCACCATGGGCTATTGAAGCACCAAGAAATTAACTTGCCTTTCTCTTTTTCCTCCTTGCCTGCCCTCTCCATTTTTTTCTGTGAGAAATGATTCCTTGAGGGAAATTTTAAATTATCCACTGCAATTCGAAACTGTTAATTGTTCCTATTGCATTTTATTTTTCAATACATTAATATGTTATACGCTGTACCAACCAGATACGGTCCCAAAACATAGGCTAGAAGCAGATTCATAGTTGCCTTTTTTATGACTTCTTATTTTTAAAATTCCTGGTAGTAAAGATATGAGTCAGCTTGTTAGAATAATTTGTCTATATGAGAAGTGAGTGGGGAACCTTGTGAACATCCTCCAATATTGCTACCCGTTTCCCATCCTACACCCCCACCTTCCCCACACAGAAGGTAGGTACCAGTTTATTCCCAGGTGGAATCTTTTCAGCCAATAATGACTCCTATAAGGAGATGGCCCTGCAATTGAAATGCTTTAGCATGCCCCTATTTATTTGGTCTGATGCTATATGCAATTCTAATATTCTTTATGGCTTTTAGACTTCTTCGTAAATTGTTTCCAAGCCACCTGGTTTGAGATTTTTCTTTCATTTTTAATATTGGTGATTTGGAATGGAGTTCCCCAAGTTGCAATATAGGCCTATGTATCAAAAGTAATGAATACAATTCACTAATTTCTGCCAGATCAATGTGAGGTTGGTTGATGAGATAGAACAGTTCCCAAGGCATGGCTTCATCATTTTGTTATTTGAAGCATATTCATTAAGGGTGTATCTCCACAGCACCACTCTCCAAGTCTGTCCTAATTATGGAAACCATTCAGCAGTGGTAATAACAGTTACAAAGGAAGGGGGGGGAATACTGGCAGTTAAACCCATTATGTTTGAGCCTTGAAACTAATTAGATATTTCATGCTTGGAAGAAGTATTCCTAACAGGCTTTATGAATGGATGCTTTTTCAGGAAGGTCCTCTTACAGTAAGGTAAGAGAAAGAGAAAGAAGGAGGCAGAGAGGAAAGGAGGGAAGTGGAGGGAGGCTAAATATACAAAATCAGTGTCTATTATAAAATATCGGTGCTCAAAAGTGTACAAATGTTATATCACTATATTATAATTACCTCTATTTCCAGACGTTTGAGTTTCCTTATTTTTAAAAATGTGGAACAAATCTAGAAAGATAGTGATATAAAAGCTTATCTGTACTTATCTACCTCTTTGACAAAGATAATGAGATGCAAGGACATCCTTTATGGAATAAGAAGTCTCCCTTGGCCATCAAGGTTTAATTTGTCCTCTCTTCCTTCCTCGTCAGAACATAAAGCTGTTGCAAACACTTGAAAAGAGAAGAAAAGAAGGACATGGCCCTATGTTTCTGATGGAAATACAGTAGATTAATAGTGCAGCTTGCGTGATTGTGGAGCAAGGGTCCCCTCTCACATGTGAAACTGATCTGGCAGGTGAATTACTCATGGGTCAAGGAGATCCTCGTGCCTCAACTGGCCCAATTAAGGTGTGGTTGAGATGAGACAGAGAGAGAGTGAAGGTAAATCCATTTCTGTAAATGTCCAGACCTCTTAAGGATTCCCGTTCCACGCCACTTTTCCAAAACATTATGGAGTACTGCATGGCTAAGACTAACCTGACCTTTAAAAACCTATCGACCAAGGGCAGAGTGACTTCAACTCCACCTCTACTAAAGATAAATTGACATCTATCTCTAAAAACTTCATAAAACAAACCAAAAAACCTAGGATGTTTTTTAATGACTTATTGACTTTTCAGATTGTTCTTTAAGCTGTTTTTTAAACTTTAAAGGCAACACTGATAATGAACGCTTCCAAATGGTAAAACAGAAAATCCCCTTCAAATATAATCGGCCTGTAGAGGAGTGGCTGCAGGAAAAAGGTAACTGTCATTAAAACTTTCATTTTAAAATCATTTGATCCTAAACCCTCATTTTTAAAGCCTGCAAATAAATGTTCCTTAAATGATAATCGCCTGCTGCATAAATGACTGTTTTAATTTTCATTATAATTTGTGTCAGCTTCCACCTGCCATATGTTGATAAATCATGCTATAATACATTACCATTAAAATACAGTTAAAGGGACTAACTTCTAGCCTGCTATCAGCATGACAAACACAAACAAGAAATTCCAGGAACTTCTAAAACAGAAATGTATTATGGCAATTTAACCACTGCATGACATTATTTATTAATTTGTTTTAAATTACCTTTTACACCAAAGCTTTCTAAAGAAATTCCAAAAATGCTTTTTAAACTTACACCTGGAGGCTGTTTTGGCTTGTAGCATGGTTAACAAAACAAAAAACAAACAAACAAAAAACAAAAAAACAAAACCATAGATTGACTCTTGTAACTTAAACTACTTAAAACAAATATTATAAGGGGAGCATTTTTTTTTAACATTTGTTCTTAAAGAAAAAAATGAAAAAGATGAATTTTGCCTTTAAAACCTACAGAGGCAAAATTGTTTTCTAAGAGATCAATTGTGTCCTAGTTGCTGACTGAAACTAAAAACAAAAACAAACTTATTTTACACTTCGGTTGTGTGGATACCCTTGTGTATTTGATGTTTTATGCAACAAAAGTGTAAGAAGTTAACATAATGAGTTGGAAAAGAAAAGGTTCATGAAAGGCAAAACAGCAGTCTCTGATTTGCTGGAGACAACAACCACTGTTAATAAAAGAGGGCAGCGGTTATAACTGATGTTAGAATTTTCCTGTGTAGCTTCTAGCTGTTAGGAAATAAACCATTGTCTTTCAATGAAAAACAGTCTCTAAGAAGATATTTATTCTTTTTTGTTGTTGTTGAGCCAATATAAGCTACTCCTGTCCCAATACCTTAAGGGAGCTCTTAACATTTGTAGAGATTTCATTGAGTTATATAGAAGAAGTAACCAGGTATATTACTTAGTATACAACTGAAAGAGCAAAGGACTTCTACAGTTTTAAGTTGGAGGAAGACATTTAGACCTTTAAACGTGGAAAATCCTCACGGAGTCTTAACTGTTTGCCCTGTTTTTAATGTATGTGGTCTAATTAAAAATAAGAATAACTCTAAAAAGCAAATAATTTTGTTTAGTAATCATCAGCTCATAAAGTCCCTTTAACATTAAAGACAGTGATTGCCTCACTTAAAACAGGAAAAGCAAACTAGATGCATGTCTGAGTCTCATGTGCCTGAGAAACTTTTTTGTTTCTTTCAATTTTATGTTAATAATATTTTATTTTACTCCATTGCCTTTTAAGTCTAAGTTTAATAGCATGCCAGGCATTTTCATTTGTATAAATCATTATAAGGTTATTAGTAGGCTTTTAGTTTTTCTTACAACAGAATTGTTATCCGTTGGCTTTCACATAAAAGGATGCTTTCAAATATACAAGTTGAGGGGTTGGGATGGGGGGAGGGGTGGTTGAGGTGGGACGGGGGAAGATATCCTAGTTTCTTAAATATATGTATGATTATATATGCATATAATACTGAAAAGAATTATTTGCAAACCGTGAGTTTCTCTTCTGCATTTTGTTCGCTGAAAAAAAATTTTTGTTGTAATTTGGGTGAGTAACATCTATTCATTCTATTGTCTTACCTCTTCCTCTGCCTAGCTAACCTTCCCTTCAAAAGGAATAAAATATACCAAAGACTTGTAAAGACAATGAATATAAAGGGTAAAGATAGATGGATGATTAGACAGATACGTTTGGAAGTATTTGGAATGCCTCTTTGGAGTTATTTCTGTCACGGGGGAGGAGAGCTGTGTCATAGCATTCCCAAGTCTCTTTTCTGGCTCTGTCTACTATTGACTAACTTTCTGACCTTAGACAATCCACTTAACCTCTCTATATCTCAGATTTCCCATCTGAGGACAGGCAAAATAATACTGCCTATTCCCCAAGGGTGTTCTGAGGTTTAATTAATTAGTCTTTGTGCAGCACTGACTGGAGACATGCAAAGATTTAATTTAAGCAGTATGTGAACTTGATGTCCAAATGAGGTAATAATTAATGACTTCCAAGAGGATGGGCATCTAAAACAAAGAGTAACCTGCTACAATTCCTGTACTGGTGTTATAACCAAATTTTGCATTAAGAAAGATAAAATAGTTCTCAGATTAGGATATATATGCATAAATATGCACGTATATATGTATGTTTTTATGTACATATAATGGTCAGTTATTATAAAAATCTGATCATAAGCCATGAGTGAAAATAATGAGAATAATGAGATCTGGCATTGATTTGGGGAAATCTTGGGCAAATGATAAAAAGAAACTGGTCAGTTCTTCACATTCTTCATAGGGAATGAATAGTGATGGTTTTTTCTGTTATTCACTAACCCCTGTTTATCTGAGAGATAAATTAATCAGAGTAAGGGATGGCAGGACACTAAGAGTGCCCTACTGTTCCTTTATTGATTGCTAGCTTTGCCATTAACCACCTAATCCAAGGTACAGGGAGCTAGGAGAGGGTTTTACTACAGCAGAAAAGCAGATCTAGCCAGAAACAGACCATGAAACAAACAAGCAAACAGAAAAACAAACACTTCCTATGGCAAGATGAAAAACTGAAACATAGACAACCCCCTTTACTGTCTCACTCCACCAGTGTCTTATTCTCAAGAAGTGATTAGTCAGATCTCTCTGGGAAAGTAGCTGTAGTCAGGAGTAGAGGGGCAGTTTAAATCTTGTAGCCCAGGAAACCTGCCTTGCCTTTCCTGATGCTCGGGTCAGTCTTGAACAGGCAAAGAGCACTTTGTGGAGTGAATGATGGCAACTGGAATGAAGGAGACTCATCATCTCTAGCCAGTGTAATTCAGCTTTGCATTTCAGTTTTCTCTGATCCTCTTTTTATTGGTAAGCATTGGCATAATAACACCACTGGAGAAATAAGATGAGAACTATTATAGAGGTTATCATTGTGAAGTATTTTCAAGGATATTAGAATGTAAGATTTTCTACCTGTAATCAAGTATAACTGTTAACTTATCACCAGTGCTGAACTATATACAAAATGAAGAGATGGATAAATATTACGACTCGCCAGCAGTTGTGTGCATGGAAAGTATGTCTTGGCATTAGGCTGTCTAATGTAAGATACTGAATTTTTTCCTAGAAATCTCCTACTAGGCAGCTGCTTCTAATTTCTAATTCATTATGTTAAGCTGCTTCAAATGCCACTGTGGGGTTGAAGGAGAATTTATTTTCCCCTTCCATCATTTCATGTCTTTTGTAGTAAGCTCAGGGCTTCCAGGAAAAAACAAAAACAAAAACAAAAACAAAAAACTGTCTTCAACAATAAACAGTAAAGAGGTATGAACTCCAGCACATTACTTAGTATTATTATGCATTAAACTTTCTGCTGCGTCTTGTGTGAAGAAGACAGAGGACAAAATACAGACAGTGATGCATATGCACAACACACTAAATGAATTGCTGAGAAAATGATGAAAATCTATGAGATCTGTTTTGATTGCACCCTTGGGATCTGGGTAATTCTGTAATCATTAAGGCCAGCAGATCCCATTTTCAGGTTCCGGAGATTTTTATAAAGTATAGATCATTTTCACTATAACAAAGTTCTCTGGCCAATTCACCATACTGCAGTGTTGAAAGCTTCCAAAGGGATATTATTTATAAATCATTCTTGATTAATGGGCACTACGAGTCGCCCAGTGAGCAGAATTAACTCTTGTCTAAGGAGTATCCTCTGATCAGATGAGCATTCTCTTCTCTGCCACTTCCATTTCTTTCATTGTTATACATTGAGAAGGTATTTCACATTATACACCAGGAATTCAAGGATAGGTCAACATTGTGAAGCCTTGAAGACCATGTAATAGTGGTAGATTTTTAAAGCCCAAACATGACAATATCCCTCTATTCATATTGGAAATTATAAAGCAAAAAGCTTTATAATTTTGTTAAAAACACTTTTTATTAAGTAGCCATAAATAACAAAATTGTTTCTAGTTATTTCTAGCTAAGGTAATTCAGGTGATTAGATTAAGAATGAGTGGAGCATTGTTTGATCACTAAGTGGAGAAAACTTCAGAAGGCATATATTTAATTCCATTAATAAGTCTTTCTTTTTTCCTTTCTTCATATGGAAAAGCAAAATGAAGTAATCTGGAGACATAACAGTAAAGAAGGCCTTAGCATGTTGCTGTTCTGATAAATTGCAATAAATTTTAAAAAGCTCTTTGAGTTTTCTTGGGGAAAAAATCTCATACTTGAGAGAGAGTTTTGTAAGTAGAAAGAGTTGGGAGGTATTTTAGTTGGGTTTCATTCTTCTAAACTCTATACTGGTATGATTTTTCATTTTGATACTTTTCAGAGCAGTATAAATGGTGTCAAAGTGGGAACTCGAAATAAAGTGAACTATTGATATTCTTCAACTCATTAACACACCTCTATATCATTTTAAGGAGTTTTATGTGTTGCTTTCTTCATTAATACCCATCCACTTTAAAAAATGTATTAAATCTGAAGGACAACTTCCCCAGGACTGGAGCATTACCAATATGCTTATATTTCATACTGAGGGAATAATTTAGTTGTGGGACCATAATCCATCCTCCTAAAAACAAATTAATAGAGATAGGAATTTATCTCTCATGATTTTGTTAAACAGAAAATAGAATATTATGCCCTATGAAGATTTATAGGAAATGATATGTTTGGTGACTAGTAGGTTCATTTTTACAAGTATGCAATTAATCCAAGTCTCTTAACTGAAATTTAATTTCAGCTAATTTAATTATCAGACCTGGTTTTTAAATTTAGTTTTCTGAGTCACCTCACTGAGTTTTTTTGGCCATATTTAATTCTTTTCATTCTCATTATTTTACTTCGTAGCTTTAAAAATTAATGCAGTAGGTATCTATAATT